>NW_025538367.1:0-20095 GCF_020615455.1 Coregonus clupeaformis | reverse complement strand
TCTATGTATATAGGGCAGCAGCCTCTAAAGTGCAGGGTTGCATAACCGGGTGGAAGCCGGCTAGTGATGGCTATTTAACAGTCTGATGGCCTTGAGACAGAAGCTGTTTTTCAGTCTCTCGGTCCCAGCTTTGATGCACCTGTACTGACCTCGCCTTCTGGATGATAGCGGGGTGAACAGGCAGTGGCTCGGGTGGTTGATGTCCTTGATGATCTTTTCGGCCTTCCTGTGACATTGGGTGCTGTAGGTGTCCTGGAGGGCAGGTAGTGTGCCCCTGGTGATGCGTTGGGCAGACCGCACCACCCTCTGGAGAGCCCTGCGGTTGCGGGTGGTGCAGTTCCGTACCAGGCGGTGATACAGGCCGACAGGATGCTCTCAATTGTGCATGTGTAAAAGTTTGTGAGGGTTTTAGGGCCAAGCCAAATTTCTTCAGCCTCCTGAGGTTGAAGAGGCACTGTTGCGCCTTCTTCACCACACTGTCTGTGTGGGTGGACCATTTCAGATATTCAGTGATGTGTACGCCGAGGAACTTGAAGCTTTCCACCTTCTCCACTGCGGTCCCGTCGATGTGGATAGGGGCGTGCTCCCTCTGCTGTTTCCTGAATTCCACGATCATCTCCTTTGTTTTGTTGACGTTGAGTGAGAGGTTATTTTCCTGACACCACTCTCCCAGGGCCCTCACCTCCTCCCCGTAGGCTGTCTTGTCATTGTTGGTAATCAGGCCTACTACTGTTGCGTCGTCTGCAAACTTGATGATTGAGTTGGAGGCGTGCGTGGCCACGCAGTCATGGGTGAACAGGGAGTACAGGAGGGGGCTGAGCACGCACCCTTGTGGGGCCCCTGTGTTGAGGATCAGCGAAGTGGAGGTGTTGTTTCCTAACTTCACCACCTGGGGGCAACCCGTCAGGAAGTCCAGGACCCAATTGCAAAGGGTTGGGTTCAATTATCAATTTCTTTCATCCAATCATCAGTCATTTGTTTCAGTACAGTACATGTTGAGAGCCCTTCTTTATAAGCATGCTGAAAGTCTGTTGTCAATTTGTTTACAGAGGAATAGCATTGTATTTGATCAAACACCATTTTTTCCAACAGTTTGCTAAGAGCTGGCAGCAAGCTGATAGATCTGCTGTTAGAACCAGTAAAGGCCGCTTTACCACTCTTGGGTAGTGGAATGACTTTGGCTTCCCTCCGGGACTGAGGACAAACACCTTCCTCTAGGGTGAAATATACTTCACCCAAGGGCAAAGAAACTCAAAAGGGGTGATGATATTAATTAACAGTAATTTCGATCCGAATGTGCAAATTGTCCAAACAGATACGCAAGGTAGATGGATTATTTAAAATATGTTATTGGACCATAAACAGATATGGCTCATTAACCTTTACGGACCAAATAATGATGATCCACACTTTGACAATATATATAATAAATTATCAACCCTGCAAGCAATTCAAGACTCTATTATTATGGTGGGAGATTATAATACCATTTTAAATAGCTCAATGGACCGTAAAGGAAATCACACTACAAACAATCACCCTCATGCTCTTATGGGAATCGTGAATGTCATGGATACATTAGAACTAGTAGATATATGGAGGCTTAAATATCCTGATCTAGTGAGATATACATGGCGTAGATTCAATCAAGCTAGTCGTCTTGACTTCTTTATTATGTCATTCTCGTTGGCACCAAAAGTTTAAAAAGTGTTGATAGGGGACAGAATGCAGTCGGACCATCATAAAATTGGCATATACATTACTCTTACTGAACTTCCACGTGGGCGAGGATATTGGAAATTTAATCAAAGCCTATTGGATGATAACTTGTTTTTAACTAGGACAGAGGAATTTATAACTGTTTTTTTCCGACATAACATAGGTACAGCAAATCCCCTTATTGTATGGGACACCTTTAAATGTGCCTTTAGAGGCCATGCAATTCAGTACTCATCTCGAAAACAAAAAGCAATTTAGGTCAAAAGAGTCCATACTAACAAAGGAAATAGAAGGTCTAACAGAACAGATAGATAGCAATAAAAACTGTAACATAGAGGCTCAGAATAAATTAGAGGAAAAACTAAAATAAATGGAGAAACTTATTCAAGAATGATAAAGTGTAATATATTATAAAAATAAAGCAAACTGGATGGAAAATGGGGAAAAATGCACCAAATTCTTTTTTAATCTTCAACATAGGAATGCTACCAAAAATAATTTACTGAAACTGGTTACAAATGACGGAGTCACCCATGATTCACCAAATGATATTTTGAAGGAGGAAACAAAGTACTTTAAGCATATGTTTTCGTTTCAGTCGCCTCCATCGCCTCTAACTGAAGCTAATTGTAGAGATTTATTTTCTATTGATAATGTAAAATTAACAGCCATGTGATTGTGAAATTACAGAGGAACTTCTGGATGCAATTAAAGACTTTAAGTCCGGGAAAACTCCAAGGTTGGATGGCATACCAGTCAAGGTATACCAAACATTTTTTGATATACTCAGAGGACCATGCATGTTTTAACCACTCCTATGTAAATGGTAGATTATCAGACACTCAAGAAGAAGGTCTGATTTCATTATTACTGAAACAGGATACAAGTAGAAAATATAAAGATCCAGTCCATTTAAAAAAAATGGAGGCCCCTTACACTTCAGTGTTGTGATGCAAAAATTTTAGCAAAATGTATAGCGCATGTTTTTACATGGAAGATACATTGGAGATAATATAAGGCAAGTACTGGAAACAATAGAACACTTTGAAAAATCTGGGGAACCAGGCCTGCTATTCATAGCAGACTTCGAAAAGGCATTTGATAAAGTACGACTGGGCTTTATATATAAATGCCTGGAGCATTTCAATTTTGGAGAATCTCTTATAAAATGGGTTAAAATCACGTATAGTAACCCTAGTTGTAAAATAGTAAATAATGGCTATTTCTCAGAAAGTTTTAAACTGTCAAGAGGAGTGAAACAAGATTGTCCACTATCAGCATATCTATTTATTACGGCCATCGAGATGTTAGCTATTAAAATCAGATCCAACAATAATATCAAGGGATTAGAAATCCAGGTCTTAAAAACAAAAGGTGTCATTGTACGCTGATGATTCTTTTAAATCCACAACTTGAATCCCTCCACAGCCTCATAGAGGATCTAGATAAATTTTCTAACCTCTCCGGATTACAACCAAATTATTATAAATGTACTATATTACGTATTGATCACTAAAAAATACAATTTTTACATGACCACGTAGTTTACCAATAAAATGGTCTGATGGTGATGTGGATATACTCGGAATACATATCCCAAATGAAATAAATGATCTCACTCCAATATATTTTAATAGAAAGTTAGCAAAAATAGATAAGATCTTGCTACCATGGAAAGGTAAATACCTGTCAATTTGTGAAAAATCACCCTGATTAACTCTTTAGTATTATCCCAGTTTACTTATTTGCTTATGGTCTTGCCTACGCCTAGCGAACAGTTTTTTAAATTATATGAGAAAAAAATATTCCATTTTATTTGGAACAGCAAGCCAGACAAAATTAAACGGGCCGATTTATATAATTATTATGAATTCGGAGGACAGAAATGATTAAATATTAAAGCATTAGACCCATCACTAAAAGCTTCAGTCATACAAAAGTTATACTTAAATCCGAACTGGTGCTCTAGCAAATTAGTAAGATTGTCTCAGCCAATGTTCAAGAATGGCCTTTTCCCCTTTATTCAGATTACAACCTCTCACTTTCAGTTATTTGAAAAGGAAATAATCTCCCAAATATCACTATTGCTAAAAGAAGCCATAGAAAGTTGGTTGCAATTTCAATTTAATCCTCCAGAAATGACAGAACAAATAATGCAGCAAATATTGTGGTTAAACTCAAATATACTAATTGATAAAAAACATTTTTGTTTTGACAAAATGTTTAAAAAAGGTATAATCTTCGTAAATGATATCATCGGTAGGACTGGTGGAGTTATGTCGCACATGCAGCTAACAAAAACATATGGAAATGTCTGCTCTACCCAAAATTACAACCAAATAATTGCAGCATTACCGCACAAATTGAAGAGGAAAGTGGAAGGGGGAAAAAGTAAGGAACTTGTCTGTCGGCCTTGCATTAAAGAACATAATTGGTTAAAGAAAACTGTGATAAATTCTTGCTACCAATAGAATGTTATTTATATGGGGGATACAATCTTCCCAGCTCTGCAGATTTTGCTGCGAAGAGACAGGATCATTAGATCATTTGTTTTGGTACTGTCCATTTGTAGCTTGTTTTTGGACACAGGTCCAGGAATGGCTAAAGGATTGCAATATTTACCTGGAGCTAACCCTGCAGATAGCATTACTGGGTGATCTGAAAAGTCATAGTCAATCGATCAATAATATAATACTTTTAGCAAAAATGTTTATTTTCAATTTACAATCTGTAGAAACAATGAGAATAGAAAGGTTCAGAACTTTTGTAAAACATCACAGTACAGTTGAAAAATATATGGCAAATAGAAATCCAATATGGATGGTGTTAAGAGATAGATGGGTGGTGTTGAATGGAGTTGAAGGATGGGACTAATAACAACTAACAACCGCTAATAACAACAAGATAACTAATAATGTAAGCATACTGTGTCCATAATAAGTAAATAGGTTGAGAGCTTTTGTGAAAGAGCACAGTTAGAAAGATATGGCATATAGAAGCAAACCGGATGGACATCATGAAAATGATCGGAGAGGTTGAGGGTAGAGGAAGTTCAGGAGTAAAAACAAACAAAATAGAAATATTGTAAAATTGACTGTCCATAAAATGTATATAGTATGTATAAGCTGGAAGTAGAGGCCTAAGCATTGTTGTTCACTAGTTTACTCCAATTAGGGAAGGGGTGGTGGGGTTGGAAAGTAATAAAAGGAAATATATTTATTTAATAGGATATGTATATGTATGTGTATAAATGTATGTATGTATGTATGTATGTATGTATGTATGTATGTATGTATATATAGTGGGGTAAAAAAGTATTTAGTCAGCCACCAATTGTGCAAGTTCTCCCACTTAAAAAGATGAGAGAGGCCTGTAATTTTCATCATAGGTACACGTCAACTATGACAGACAAATGAGAAAAAAATCCAGAAAATCACATTGTAGGATTTTTAATGAATTTATTTGCAAATCATGGTGGAAAATAAGTATTTGGTCAATAACAAAAGTTTCTCAATACTTTGTTATATACCCTTTGTTGGCAATGACACAGGTCAAACGTTTTCTGTAAGTCTTCACAAGGTTTTCACACACTGTTGCTGGTATTTTGGCCCATTCCTCCATGCAGATCTCCTCTAGAGAAGTGATGTTTTGGGGCTGTCGCTGGGCAACACGGACCTTCAACTCCCTCCAAAGATTTTCTATGGGGTTGAGATCTGGAGACTGGCTAGGCCACTCCAGGACCTTGAAATGCTTCTTACGAAGCCACTCCTTCGTTGCCCGGGCGGTGTGTTTGGGATCATTGTCATGCTGAAAGACCCAGCCACGTTTCATCTTCAATGCCCTTGCTGATGGAAGGAGGTTTTCACTCAAAATCTCACGATACATGGCCCCATTCATTCTTTCCTTTACACGGATCAGTCGTCCTGGTCCCTTTGCAGAAAAACAGCCCCAAAGCATGATGTTTCCACCCCCATGCTCCACAGTAGGTATGGTGTTCTTTGGATGCAACTCAGCATTCTTTGTCCTCCAAACACGACGAGTTGAGTTTTTACCAAAAAGTTCTATTTTTGTTTCATCTGACCATATGACATTCTCCCAATCCTCTTCTGGATCATCCAAATGCACTCTAGCAAACTTCAGACGGACCTGGACATGTACTGGCTTAAGCAGGGGGACACGTCTGGCAATGCAGGATTTGAGTCCCTGGTGGCGTAGTGTGTTACTGATGGTAGGCTTTGTTACTTTGGTCCCAGCTCTCTGCAGGTCATTCACTAGGTCCCCCCGTGTGGTTCTGGGATTTTTGCTCACCGTTCTTGTGATCTTTTTTGACCCCACGGGGTGAGATCTTGCGTGGAGCCCCAGATTGAGGGAGATTATCAGTGGTCTTGTATGTCTTCCATTTCCTAATAATTGCTCCCACAGTTGATTTCTTCAAACCAAGCTGCTTACCTATTGCAGATTCAGCCTTCCCAGCCTGGTGCAGGTCTACAATTTTGTTTCTGGTGTCCTTTGACAGCTTTTTGGTCTTGGCCATAGTGGAGTTTGGAGTGTGACTGTTTGAGGTTGTGGACAGGTGTCTTTTATACTGATAACAAGTTCAAACAGGTGCCATTAATACAGGTAACGAGTGGAGGACAGAGGAGCCTCTTAAAGAAGAAGTTACAGGTCTGTGAGAGCCAGAAATCTTGCTTGTTTGTAGGTGACCAAATACTTATTTTCCACCATAATTTGCAAATAAATTCATTAAAAATCCTACAATGGGATTTTCTGGATTTTTTTCTCTCAATTTGTCTGTCATAGTTGACGTGTACCTATGATGAAAATTACAGGCCTCTCTCATCTTTTTAAGTGGGAGAACTTGCACAATTGGTGGCTGACTAAATACTTTTTTCCCCCACTGTATATGTATGTATTTGCGAGAGAAAAAAACATATGGGGATTGAAGTGATGCAGACAATTACATTGATGGAAGTTACAATCTATCTGCAATATTAAAACTGATCTACCCCCTAAAAAAATTAAGAAATAAAAAAACACCTTCCTCTATACTCAGATTAAAGATATGACAGATAGGAGTGGTCCTAGAGTCAGCTCCCATCCTCATTAGCGCTCCATCTAAGTTGTAAATGCCAGGAGGTTTGTCATTGATCGACAACAATAATTTTTCCACCTCTCCCACACTAACTTTACAAAATAAAAACTTACCATTTTTTTATGCATGAATGCAATGGCTCACTGTTCATTGCTTGTTGTTTGGCCACTTTGCCAATAAAGTAATCATTCAAATAGTTGGCAACATCAAATGGTTTTGTGATGAATAATCCATCTAATTCGATGAAAGATGGAGTTGAATTTGTCTTTCTGCCCATAATTTCATTTGAAATTACTCCAAAGTTTTTTTCCATCATTATTTATAGAATTGATGATCTTGGCTTCATAATACAGTTTCTTCTTTTTGTTGAGTTTAGTCACATAATTTCTCAATTTGCAGTAAGTCAGCCACTCAGATGTGCAGCCAGACATATTAGCCACTCCTTTTGCCCAATCTCTTTCAACCATACCGTTTTTCAATTCCTCATCAATCCATGGAGCCTTAACAGTTCTAACAGTCAGTTTCTTAACAGGTACATGTTTATAAATAATTGATAGAAGCAATTTCATAAATTCATCAAGTGCAAATTCTGGATGCTCCTTATTAATCACATCAGACAAACAAATATTTTTTTACATCATCCACATAAGAGACACAGAGAAGAGGAACCGATCTGTCGAGACCAGCTGGCCAACCGGATCCAGCCACCTACATCACAGCACCCGGAGGGATCCAGATATCCCGACCTTGGGCGTTGGATGGGACGCCGGCTCTATGTCAGGGATTCCTTCTCCAACTGGAGCTGTACTGCTCCAGTGTCAAGCCGGCGCCATCAGATCGAGAGCAGGTGTCCGTCCTCATTTCCTGCCTCTCAAGGAAAGCCCTGGAGTGGGCCAACACGGTTTGGAGAGAAGGAGGAGCCGCGTTGGAGGACTACAGGGAGTTCGCCTGCCTATTTCGGGCGGTTTTCGATCACCCGCCCGATGGTCGAGAGGCGGGTGAGTAGCTGGTCCACTTGAGGCAGGGGACGAGGAGAGTACAGGAGGTCGCGCTGGAGTTCCGGATCCTGGCAGCAGGGTCCGGGTGGAATGAGCGGGCCCTGATCAACCAGTTCCGGTGCCATCTACGGGAGGACGTCCGACGGGAGCTAGCCTGCCGTGACACCAGTTTGTATTTTACCGAACTGGTGGACATGGCCATTCGTCTGGATAACCTGCTGGCAACCAGAGGACGTCCTGGAGGAGGTCTGCCCGCGGATCCAGAGCTCATGGAGCTGGGGTGGCACCGCGCACCGAGAGAGCGGAGGACGACAGCGCCAGTGCCACTCGGATGGCACGAAGGGACATTCCACCACACGCTCTTTTGGGTCAGGAGGCGGCCGGCAGGGCACTCTCGCATCACCCCAGGTATTGAGCACCCACTCTTGTTCAGATCCCTCTGCTGAGCACTGTACTATACCCATATACTTCCCTGATCACATGAGAGTTTCCCAGTGTAAGGCGCTAGTCGATTCAGGCGCATTTCATTAGTTCCCCTATCCATTCCACGCCCCATCAGAGCACTTGATAGTCGACCATTAGGGTCCGGGTTGATAAAGGAAGTCACGGTACCAGTCACCATGATCACACAGGAGACGCATTGTGAGCAGGTTACTTTTTCCATCATTGAGTCTCCTGCTTTCCCTGTGGTGTTAGGTATTCCATGGCTAGCACTCCACAACCCCACTTTCTTATGGCCGCAGAGGGTTCTCACGGGGTGGTCGCGAGAGTGTCAGGGTAGGTGTATGGGTGTTTCCGTTGGTGCAACCACGGTGGAAAGTCCAGACGGTGCGCATTTCCCCCCGAATACCATGATCTGGCACAAGTCTTTGACCTTCTTTCATCAGCTTCCATCATCACTCCAACCCCCCAAAAATCCATTTTATTTCCAGGTTGTAAGGAAACAAAATAGGAAAAATGCCAAGCGGGGTGAATACTTTCACAAGCCACTGTATAAGATCCAACAATTGACAGTGCATGTCAAAGCAAAAACCAAGCCATGAGGCCGAAGGAATTGTCCGTAGAGCTCCGAGACAGGATTGTGTCGAGGCACAGATCTGGGGAAGGTTACCAAAACATTTCTGCAGCATTGAAGATCCCCAAGAACACAGTGGCCTCCATTATTCTTAAATGGAAGAAGTTTGGAACCAACAATAATCTTCCTAGAGCTGGCTGCCTGGCCAAACTGAGGAATTGGAGGAGAAGGGCCTTGGTCAGGGAGGTGACCAAGAACCCGATGGTCACTCTGACAGAGCTCCAGAGTTCTTCTGTGGGAACCTTCCAGATGGACAACCCTCTCTGCAGCACTCCACCAATCAGGCCTTATTGGTAGAGAGTGATCAGACGGAAGCCACTACTTAGTAAAAGGCACATTACAGCCCGCTTGGAGTTTGCCAAAAGGCACCTAAAGGACTCTCACACCATGAGAAACAAGATTCTCTGGTCTGATGAAACCAAGATTGAATTCTTTGGCCTGACTGCCAAGTGTCCCGTCTGGAGGAAACCTGGCACCATCCCTACGGTGAAGCATGGTGGTGGCACAATCATGCTGTGGGGACGTTTTTCAGTGGCAGGGACTGGGAGACTAGTCAGGATCGAGGGAAAGATGAACGGAGCAAAGTACAAAGAGATCCTTGATGAAAACCTGCTCCAGAGCGCTCAGGACCACAGACTGGGGTTAAGGTTCACCTTCCAACAGGACATCGACCCTACAGTGAGGGAAAAAAGTATTTGATCCCCTGCTGATTTTGTACGTTTGCCCACTGACAAAGAAATTATCAGTCTATAATTTTAATGGTAGGTTTATTTAAACAGTGAGAGACAGAATAACAACAAAAAAATCCAGAAAAACGCATGTCAAAAATGTTATACATTGATTTGCATTTTAATGAGGGAAATAATTATTTGACCCCTCTGCAAAACATGACTTAGTACTTGGTGGCAAAACCCTTGTTGGCAATCACAGAGGTCAGACATTTCTTGTAGTTGGCCACCAGGTTTGCACACATCTCAGGAGGGATTTTGTCCCTCCTCTTTGCAGATCTTCTCCAAGTCATTAAGGTTTCGAGGCTGACGTTTGGCAACTCGAACCTTCAGCTCCCCTCCACAGATTTTCTATGGGATTAAGGTCTGGAGACTGGCTAGGCCACTCCAGGACCTTAATGTGCTTCTTCTTGAGCCACTCCTTTGTTGCCTTGGCCGTGTGTTTTGGGTCATTGTCATGCTGGAATACTCATCCACGACCCATTTTCAATGCCCTGGCTGAGGGAAGGAGGTTCTCACCCAGTCCATCGTCCCTTTGATGCGGTGAAGTTGTCCTGTCCCCTTAGCAGAAAAACACCCCCAAAGCATAATGTTTCCACCTCCATGTTTGACGGTGGGGATGGTGTTCTTGGGGTCAGAGGCAGCATTCCTCCTCCTCCAAACACGGCGAGTTGAGTTGATGCCAAAGACCTCGATTTTGGTCTCATCTGACCACAACACTTTCACCCAGTTCTCCTCTGAATCATTCAGATGTTCATTGGCAAACTTCAGACGGGCCTGTATATGTGCTTTCTTGAGCAGGGGGACCTTGCGGGCGCTGCAGGATTTCAGTCCTTCACGGCGTAGTGTGTTACCAATTGTTTTCTTGGTGACTATGGTCCCAGCTGCCTTGAGATCATTGACAAGATCCTCCCCGTGTAGTTCTGGGCTGATTCCTCACCGTTCTCATGATCATTGCAACTCCATGAGGTGAGATCTTGCATGGAGCCCCAGGCCGAGGGAGATTGACAGTTATTTTGTGTTTCTTCCATTTGCGAATAATCGCACCAACTGTTGTCACCTTCTCACCAAGCTGCTTGGCGATGGTCTTGTAGCCCATTCCAGCCTTGTGTAGGTCTACAATCTTGTCCCTGACATCCTTGGAGAGCTCTTTGGTCTTTGCCATGGTGGAGAGTTTGGAATCTGATTGATTGATTGCTTCTGTGGACAGGTGTCTTTTATACAGTAACGAACTGAGATTAGGAGCACTCCCTTTTAAGAGTGTGCTCCTAATCTCAGCTCAGTTACCTGTATAAAAGACACCTGGGAGCCAGAAATCTTTCTGATTGAGGGGGGTCAAATACTTATTTCCCACATTAAAATGCAAATCAATTTATAACATTTTTGACATGCGTTTTTCTGGATTTTTGTTGTTGTTATTCTGTCTCTCACTGTTCAAATAAACCTACCATTAAAATTGTAGACTGATAATTTATTTGTCAGTAGGCAAACGTACAAAATCAGCAGGGGATCAAATACTTTTTTCCCTCACTGTATGCACACAGCCAAGACAACGCAGGAGTGGCTTCGGGACAAGTCTCTGAATGTCCTTGAGTGGTCCAGCCAGAGCCCGGACTTGAACCCGATCGAACATCTCTGGAGAGACCTGAAAATAGCTGTGCAGCGACGCTCCCCATCCAACCTGACAGAGCGTGAGAGGATCTGCAGAGAAGAATGGGAGAAACTCCCCAAATACAGGTGTGTCAAGCTTGTAGCGTCATACCCAAGAAGACTCAAGGCTGTAATCGCTGCCAAAGGTGCTTCAACAAAGTACTGAGTAAAGGGTCTGAATACTTATGTAAATGTAATATATTTGCTAAAATGTCTAAAAACCAGTTTTTGCTTTGTCATTATGGGGTTTTATGTGTAGATTGATGAGGGGCGAAAAAACCAATTAATCCATTTTAGAATAAGGCTGTAACGTAACAAAATGTTGAAAAAGTCGAGGGGTCTGAATACTTTCCGAATGCACAGTATATTAATGTTATCTGATGTTGGCAAATTTTTGGTTTCATTAACCTTATTTCTAAAGCTATATGTATATATTAATGTGGGCTATTTTCAGCCCTTTCCTGGGTAGCTTCTCAGAGATAGACATAATATGGAAAATAACAAACAAAGCAAGAGAAAATAACTAAAACATTCAGCAGTTCATTAATCCGTTGGTGTGTGTGTGTGTGTGTGTGTGTGTGTGTGTGTGTGTGTGTGTGTGTGTGTGTGTGTGTGTGTGTGTGTGTGTGTGTGTGTGCGCTGCGGGGTTGAAGCTACGAACTCATAGGCTGAAATAATGACAAGATTGTGGGAACATTGTTGCATTTAAATAGATCTGCTTTCATATTGTTGAGTAATTGGATAAAGTTATCTTTACATATTTGTTGTTTGTTGTCACTTATTAAGCACCCTAAGTATTTAATATTGCTGTAGATCATGAGTTATTATTTTTATTTTTCCTATTGCCATTATTTCAGTTTTTTCTCCACGTTAATTATATATCCAGAGATTTTAGAGTATTCTTAAAATATTTTTAGGAAGGGAGGCATTGATCTTTCAATATTGGTCAGGTACAGTTGAAATCGGAAGTTTACATACACTTAGAGTCATTAAAACTCGTTTTTCAACCACTCCACAAATGTCTTGTTAACAAACTATAGTTTTGGCAAGTCGGTTAGGACATCTACTTTGTGCATGACAAGTAATTTTTCCAACAATTGTTTACAGACCAATTATTTCACTTATAATTCACTGTATCACAATTCCAGTGGGTCAGAAGTTGACTGTGCCTTTAAACAGCTTGGAAAATTCCAGAAAATAATCTCATGGCTTTAGAAGCTTCTGATAGGCTAATTGACATCATTTGAGTCAATTGGAGGTGTACCTGAAAATGTATTTCAAGGCCTACCTTCAAACTCAGTGCCCCTTTGCTTGACATCATGGGAAAATCAAAAGAAATGAGCCAAGACCTCCACAAGTCTGGTTCATCCTTGAGAGCAATTTCCAAATGCCTGAAGGTACCACGTTAATCTGTACAAACAATAGTACGCAGGTATAAACACAATGGGACCACGCAGCCATCATATCGCTAAGGAAGGAGATGCGTTCTGTCTCCTAGAGATGAACGTACTTTGGTGCGAAAAGTGCAAATCAATCCCAGAACAACAGCAAAGGACCTTGTGAAGATGCTGGACGAAACAGGTACAAAAGTATCTATATCCACAGTAAAACGAGTCCTATATTGACATAACCTGAAAGGCCGCTCAGCAAGGAACAAAGAGACCAAAGATAACCCTGAAGGAGCTGCAAAGCGGAGATTGGAGTATCTGTCCATAGGACCACTTTAAGCCGTACAATCCACATAGCTGGGCTTTACGGAAGAGTGGCCAGAAAAAAAGCCATTGCTTAAAGACAAAAATAAGCAAACACGGAAGAAGGTACTCTGGTCAGATGAGACTAAAATTGAGCTTCATGGCCATCATGGAAAACACTATGTCTGGCGCAAACCCAACACCTCTTATCACCAAAACCGCCATAAAAAAGACAGACTACGGTTTGCAACTGCACATGGGGACAAACATCATACTTTTTGGAGAAATGTCCTCTGGTCTGATGAAACAAACATACAGTGGGGGAAAAAAGTATTTAGTCAGCCACCAATTGTGCAAGTTCCCCCACTTAAAAAGATGAGAGAGGCCTGTAATTTTCATCATAGGTACACGTCAACTATGACAGACAAATTGAGAAAAGAAAATCCAGAAAATCACATTGTAGGATTTTTAATGAATTTATTTGCAAATTATGGTGGAAAATAAGTATTTGGTCACCTACAAACAAGCAAGATTTCTGGCTCTCACAGACCTGTAACTTATTCTTTAAGAGGCTCCTCTGTCCTCCACTCGTTACCTGTATTAATGGCACCTGTTTGAACTTGTTATCGGTATAAAAGACACCTGTCCACAACCTCAAACAGTCACACTCCAAACTCCACTATGGCCAGGACCAAAGAGCTGTCAAAGGACACCAGAAACAAAATTGTAGACCTGCACCAGGCTGGGAAGACTGAATCTGCAATAGGTAAGCAGCTTGGTTTGAAGAAATCAACTGTGGGAGCAATTATTAGGAAATGGAAGACATACAAGACCACTGGTAATCTCCCTCGATCTGGGGCTCCACGCAAGATCTCACCCCGTGGGGTCAAAATGATCACAAGAACGGTGAGCAAAATCCCAGAACCACACGGGGGACCTAGTGAATGACCTGCAGAGAGCTGGGACCAAAGTAACAAAGCCTACCATCAGTAACACACTACGCCACCAGGGACTCAAATCCTGCAGTGACAGACGTGTCCCCCTGCTTAAGCCAGTACATGTCCAGGCCCGTCTGAAGTTTGCTAGAGTGCATTTGGATGATCCAGAAGAGGATTGGGAGAATGTCATATGGTCAGATGAAACCAAAATATAACTTTTTGGTAAAAACTCAACTCGTCGTGTTTGGAGGACAAAGAATGCTCAGTTGCATCCAAAGAACACCATACCTACTGTGAAGCATGGGGGTGGAAACATCATGGCTGGGTCTTTCAGCATGACAATGATCCCAAACACACCGCCCGGGCAACGAAGGAGTGGCTTCGTAAGAAGCATTTCAAGGTCCTGGAGTGGCCTAGCCAGTCTCCAGATCTCAACCCCATAGAAAATCTTTGGAGGAGTTGAAAGTCCGTGTTGCCCAGCGACAGCCCCAAAACATCACTGCTCTAGAGGAGATCTGCATGGAGGAATGGGCCAAAATACCAGCAACAGTGTGTGAAAACCTTGTGAAGACTTACAGAAAACGTTTGACCTGTGTCATTGCCAACAAAGTGTATATAACAAAGTATTGAGAAACTTTTGTTATTGACCAAATAAATTCATAAAAAATCCTACAATGTGATTTTCTGGAAATGTTTTTCTCATTTTGTCTGTCATAGTTGACATGTACCTATGATGAAAATTACAGGCCTTTCTCATCTTTTAAGTGGGAGAACTTGCACAATTGGTGGCTGACTAAATACTTTTTTCCCCCACTCTAGAACTGTTTGGCCATAATGACCATCGTTATGTTTGGAGGAAAAGGGGGATGCTTGCAAGCCGAAGAACACCATCCCAACCATGAAGCACGGGGATGGCAGCATCATGCCGTGGGTGTGCTTTGCTGCAGGATGGTCTGGTGCACTTCACAAAATAGATGGCATCATGAGGAAGGAAATGTATGTGGATATATTGAAGCAACATCTCAAGACATCAGTCAGGAAGTTAAAGCTTGGTCGCAAATGGGTCTTCAAAATGGACAATGACCCCAAGCATACTTCCAAAGTTGTGGCAAAATGGCTTATGGACAACAAAGTCAAGGTATTGGAGTGGCCATCACAAAGCCCTGACCTCAATCCTACAGAAAATCTGTGGGCAGAACTGAAAAAGCGTGTGCGAGCAAGGAGGCCTACAAACCTGACTCAGTTACATCAGCTCTGTCAGAAGGAATGGGCCAAAATTCACCCAACTTATTGTGGGAAGCTTGTGGAAGGCTACCCGAAACGTTTGACCCAAGTTAAACAATTTAAAGGCAATGCTACCAAATACTAATTGAGCGTATGTAAACTTCTGACCCACTGGGAATATTAAATAAATAAAAGCTGAAATAAATCACTCTCTCTACTATTATTCTGACATTTCACATTCTTCAAATAAAGTGGTGATCCTAACTGATCTAAGACAGGGAAGTTTTACTAGGATTAAATGTCAGAAATTGTGGAAAACTGAGTTTAAATGTATTTGACTAAGGTGTATGTAAACTTCCGACTTCAACTGTATATCAGGAGATTGGCAAATAAGTTTAGTTTATATTAATATTTACCTATACTGATATGTTACGTTTAGGTCCTGTCTAATTCTTTCTGCAAGCGGTTCAATTGCCAGTGCAAACAAGAGGGGGGAGAGAGGACATCCCTGTCTTGTGCCCCTTTCTAAAGCAATTTAATCAGATAATGTATTATGTTAATATTTTTGCTTTAGGATATGTTTTATAATATTTGTATTAAATGTATTATTTCAGCTGGAAAGTTGAAGGCTTCCAAAGTTTTGAATAGAAGAGGCCATTCAAGTCTGTCGAAAGCATTTTCGGCATCTACAGCCATTATTGATTAATGCATATCTTGTTTTTTAGCATATTGTATTATACTAAAACATGTTCTTGTATTTGTTTGTAAATGTACATTTTTAATAAACCCTGTTTGTTTAATATGTTTCAAGTGTTGCCATATCTGGTGCTTTTCTCCACGCAAATATTTTAACAACGACTAATATTTATTTTTGGGTGATTTCTATTTTTAGTTTATTTTCTGTCTACTGACAGCAGCTTCAGGATTATTGAGTGTAAGAAGGCTGTAGGATCAGTCCAACTGTTTTTAATTTCTGATTTATATAGCATTTCATATAAGCTTTTAAAATTATAATTAATAGCGTTGTTGTTTCTAATTAAAGCATTTGTATCCTTATCTTTAACATTTTTAACTGGTTTTGTGTGTATATGTTTTGTAACGGCTGTGAGATGCTTACCAGGTTTATTTGCTGTTAAATTGTATGCTTTATTTGAGTTTAACCTGTAGTTGTTGCCTCTCTTCAAAAGTAAAAGATCATATTTCTGCTTAGGTTCAGAAATTGTATTTTCTTCTTTACCTTGTAAAGATTATTTGTGGGCTTTTTCTAAGATAGAAATTAAAATTAAAGAAAAATAAATCACTAACTCAGATTTAACTTTTGCTGAGTATGAGATTATCATTCCCCTAATGTGCACCTTAAAAGCCCAAATACCCCAAATTATGTCGGAAGTTGTCTTTTCTCTGCCCTCTATGTCTACATTTGTAATGGTACATTTTTGTATTTTTTCATTTATGTATATAATACATTTCGGGTCTTGAAGATGCACTCTGTTCATTCTCCATATGTTGTCACTAAGTGCATTTTCTGTTGGTGTAATTAAGCATGATACAGGAGAATGATCCGATATCAATATGTCATGGATTGTTTAACCCAGTAAATTGTTGAGTGCATTTTGGAAATAAAAATGTAGTCAATCCTTGAATAATTTTTAGAAATGTTTGCTAATTTATAAAGAAAAAAACAACAACTGAAATATCACATTTACATAAATATTCAGTCCGGCTCTGGCTGGGCCACTCAAGGACATTCCGAGACCTGTCCCGAAGCCACTCCTGCATTGTCTTGGCTGTGTGCTTAAAGTCGTTCTCCTGTTGGAAGGTGAACCTTCGTCCCAGTCCGAGGTCCGGAGTGCTCTGGAGCAGGTTTTCATCAAGGATCTCTCTGTACTTTGCTCAGTTCATCTTTGCCTCGATCCTGAATAGTCTCCTAGTCCCTGCCGCTGAAAAACACCCCCACAGCATGATGCTGCCACCACCATGCTTCACTGTAGGGATTTCCAGGTTTCCTCCAGATGTGACGCTTGGCACTCAGGCCAAAGAGTTCAATCTTGGTTTCATCAGACCAGAGAATCTTGCCTTTTGGCAAACTCCAAGCGGGCTTTGCCTTTTACTGAGGGGTGGCTTCCGTCTGGCCACTCTACCATAAAGGCCTGATTGCTGGAGTGCTGCAGAGATGGTTGTCCTTCTGGAAGGTTCTCCCATCTCCACAGAGGAACTCTAGAGCTCTGTCAGAGTGACCATCAGATTCTTGGTCACCTCCCTGACCAAGGCCCTTCTCCCCCGGATGCTCTGTTTGGCCGGGCGGCCAGCTCTAGGAAGATTCTTGGTGGTTCCAAACTTCTTCTATTTAAGAATGATGGAGGCCACTGTGTTCTTGGGGACCTTCAATGCTGCAGAAATGTTTTGGTACCCTTCCCCAGATCTGTTTCTCGACACAATCCTGTCTCGGCGCTCTACGGACAATTCCTTCGACCTCATGGCTTGGTTTTTGTTCTGACATGCACTGTCAACTGTGGGACCTTATATAGACAGGTGTGTGCCTTTCCAAATCATGTCCAATCAATTGAATTTACCACAGGTGGACTCCAATCAAGTTGTAGAAACATCTCAAGGATAATAAATAGAAACAGGATGCACCTGAGCTCAATTTTGAGTCTCATAGCAAAGGGTCTGAATACTTAAGTAAATAAGGTATTTCAGTTTTTTATTTGGTAAAACATTTGCAAAAACCTGTTTTCGCTTCGTCATTATGGGGTATTGTGTGTAGATTGCTCAGATAAAAAAATAAATAAGCAATTTTAGAATAAGGCTGTAACGTAACAAAATGTGTAAAAGGTCAATGGGTCTGAATACTTTCCGAATGCACTGTAGCTTGAATTCTATCTAAAAACACCAGATTTTCCCCTGGCAGGATATTTAATTAAATCAATGTGTATTTTTCAACATCTGAGGTGATATTCAACATTAGAAAACGTCCTTCTTGATCCGTGTGTTGGGATATAAGGGAAAAGGGTGTATTCTTATTTATCAGGATGCCTACACCTCTGCTGTTACTACAGTAGGTGGCAGCATAGGCCTCTCCAACCCAGCTCCTCTTTAAATATTACGTCTCCTTTTTTTAAATGTAACTCTTGCAGGAAAACCACATCTGCTGACAATCTCCATATGAACCATATGCTATGACCAAATATACACCCTGCACACCCTAATTGACAAACAAACAAAGCAAAACAAAAGCAAAATCTACTCATGATTTGGTGATATCAAAAAAGCATTTGACTCAATTTGGCATGAGGGTCTGCTATACAAATTGATGGAATGCAATGTTGGGGGGGGAAACATACAATATTATAATATCCATGTACACAAACAAGTGTGCAGTTAAAATTGGCAATAAACATACAGATTTCTTTCCTCAGGGCCGTGGGGTGAGACAGTGATGCAGCTTGAGTCCCACTGTCTTCAACATACACACTGAGTGCTCTTTCCATGACAGACTGACCAGGGGAATCCAGGTGAAAACTATAAAGGCACTTAAATCTTTTGTCTTGCCTAGTCACCCTCTGAATGGCACACATACACAATCCATGTCTCAATTGTCTTAAGGCTTAAAAATCCTTATTTAGCCTGTCTCCTCCCCTTCATCTACACTGATTGATATGGATTTAACAAGTGACATCAATAAGTG
Source organism: Coregonus clupeaformis (assembly GCF_020615455.1). NCBI lineage: Eukaryota > Metazoa > Chordata > Actinopteri > Salmoniformes > Salmonidae > Coregonus > Coregonus clupeaformis. Next base: position 1,292 of record NW_025538367.1, on the reverse strand, counting down.
ATCAAACGGGGTATGGTAGTAGGTACCAGGCGCACCGGTTTGTGTCAAGAACTGCAACGCTGCTAGGTTTTTCACACTCAGCAGTTCCCCGGGTGTATCAAGAATGGTCCACCACCCAAATGACATCCAGCCAAATTGACACAAATGTGGGATGCATTGGCGTCAAGATGGGCCAGCATCCCTGTGGAACGCTTTCGACACCTTGTAGAGTCCGTGCCCAGACGAATTGAGGCTGTTCTGATGGCAAAGGGGGGGAGTGCAACTCAATATTAGGAAGTTGTTCTTAATGTTTTGTACACTCAGTGTATATCAATGAATTGGCGAGGGCACTAGAACAGTCTGCAGCACCCGGCCTCACCCTACTGGACTCAGAAATCAAATGTCTACTGTTTGCAGATTATCTGGTGCTTCTGTCCCCAACCAAGGAGGTCCTACAGCAGCACCTAGATCTTCTGCACAGATTCTGTCAGACTTGGGCCCTGACAGTGAATCTCAGTAAGACAAAAATAATGGTGTTCCAAAAAAGGTAATGTAGCCAAGACAACAAATACAAATTCTATCTAGACACTGTTGCCCAAGAGCACACACAATAATTACAGTGTATACCTACCTAGGCCTAAACATCAACACCACAGGTAACTTCCACAAGGCTGTGAACGATCTAAGAGACAAGGCAAGAAGGGCCTTCTATGCCATCAACATAAAACTCAACATCCCAATTTGGACCTGGCTAAGAATACTTCAATCAGATATCGAACCCATTGCCCTCTATGGTTTTGTGGTCTGGGGTCCACTCACCAACCAATAATTCACAAAATGGGACAAACACCCAATTGAGACTGCATGCAGAATTCTGCCAAAAATATACTGTGTGTACAACGCAAAACCCCAAACAATACCCACTAGTTATCAAAATCCAGAAAAGAGCTGTTAAATTCTACAACCACCTATAAGGAAGTGATGCCCACACATTCCACCACAAAGCCCTCACCTACAGAGAGATTATCCTAGAGAAGAGTCTCCTGAGCCAGCTTGTTCTGGGGCTCTGAAAGAAATACATTTAGACCCAACCAAATTATTTAAAAAAAGCAAAAAGAGAACTATTTGACATATTGGAAATAATCAACCCCCAAAAAATACCTGACCACTGTGACTGACACCAAATTAAGAAAATCCTTGACTATGTACAGACTGAGCATAGCCTTGCTATTGAGAGAGGCCGCCATATGCAGACCTGGCTCTTGAGAGAAGACAGGCTATGTGCACACTGCCCACAAATGAGGTGGAAACTG
>NW_025538366.1:0-20099 GCF_020615455.1 Coregonus clupeaformis | reverse complement strand
ATATATATATTGTGGATGTCACGAGAGGCTGTGTCCTGGAGGGACACGCTACATCCCCCTGAGGGGGTGGCTGCAAACCCAGACAGCTATGGCTGACCCATCTGCTGTATGGTCGGGAACTCCACCCTCTATGGCCAATCCTCCCACGCAGCTGAAACAAATGAGGAGCTGATGAGCTGGAAGGCTTGGGAGGGAAGAGACACGCCTCCAGGCTGGGCTCTCTGGAGGACAAAGAGTTGCTGCACGTTCACTTCCATGAGGAATATAAGGATTTGGAGATACTTACCTTTGGGAAATACTCACCTTTGGAGATATGCACCTGTGGAAATACGCGAGAGACATTTGGAAGGACGCTTAGCGCTGGCTACCACTAGCTGCAACGTGGAATTCACAGTAAGACTGGGGAAAAGTTATTTGAGCGAGGGAGAGTTGGTGATTTTGGATTGGAAGCAGACATCCCTGAACTTGTTAACCCCTAAAGAGTCACCAGAGAACAGAATTGTGAAGTATACTTTCTGTTAGCTTCCCAAGACCTTTAATAAAATCCTTGTTTTGCTGAACTCTGGTCTCCTTACACTACTTGAGCAATCCCGCTGAAAGCTGTGTAGCCTCTCGTGACGCCACAGATGGTGGAGAACACAGGCACGCCAGGGCTTATCCCGCCCAGGGGGAGCCAGAAAACCAGGACGAGTCCAAGAAGAGTACACCAGGAGGGGGGGAAACCCCGACAGTGTTACCGGGTGTGGGGAGATGGCACATATCTCCTGGCAGTGTGGGAAACCAGCCGATGAACCTATCCACTGCGGAGTCCTCCAGCTCACACCCACACGACCGCTTGCCTCGCTCTTGGGAGTCGTAGATGGCGCCCAGATCGACCCCACTTCTGCCCGGTAACTGTGAATCACCAGGATGTGGGAGGCCTTACTGGATTCTGCAGCCGGGCCACACATGCTATTTGGTGGGCCCAACATGTCTGAGACCCCGGGGAAAGTCCTCCCAGTTTCCCCATGGGGAGACCAGGGAATACCCCATTACTGAACCCACAACACCAGTCACACGGGGTAACTACACACGACTGGCGGGGTGGTTGATTCCCTCCCCGTCCGGGTTCCCACTGGACGAGACTGCCCAGCCCTTCACCCACTCTGGAGAGAGTCTCAGGAGAGAGGATAACCCGAGGCACCTCAAACGGAGAGGCAAGACTCATCGGGAAGGTTGTGCAATCCTCGTTACCACTTCCCGCCCCGGGCTCTGAGAGGGATGGCAGGTGCCCAGACCGACACAGAGACGGAGCTACAGAATCTGGACAAAGAACTGTCTGTCATGGAAGGGGACCGCTGAGAGAGGTATCGCTTTTGAAACAACAGTTAGACACAAGAAGAAGAGTTAGATATCCTAACCTCCAATAGAGCTTTCCTACACAACAGGAGAGTGAGAGGCTGCGTAGACCACCGAGGAGGGAAGAGACCCTGCCATAGTAAGAGGTAGAGGCAGAGGAGAAGTAAGGTGTTGGAGAAAAGATGAAGAATGCGAGGCAGAGAAAGAGGAACTGAAAGCTGCTCAACAGAAGCTAAACTCTGCTAAAACCAAGGCTGATGCTGCTCAGTAAGAAACTCCAGGAGAGACAACAGGAGGCTGAGTCCCTGGTCCTCAGAGTGCGGAGGAGTTGAAGAGAGATCTGGCACCACCACGGCAATGCGGTGACGCCTCCGGCGTATGCCATACCGACGAGGACGCCGGTCCCGAGGAGGGGATGTGTGATGTACCACGCAGAGGCTGTGTCCTGAGGGACGCTACATCCCCCTGAGGTGGTGCAAAGCCCAGACAAAGCAAAGTGGCCCCATCTGCTGGCATGGTGCCGGGAACCCCACTTCTCTATGGCCAATCTTCCCACGAGGCTGAAACAAATGAGGAGCTGATGAAGCTGAAGGTTTGGGGAGGGAAGAGACACGGATCTCCAGGCTGGGCTTCTGGAGGACAAGAGTGCTGCACGTCCACTTCCATGAGGAATATAAGATTTGGAGATACTTACCTTTGGGAAATACTACCTTTGGATATATGACACTGTGGAAATATCGTGAGAGACATTTGGAAGGACGTTTTGCTGGGTTGGCCACTAGCTGTCAACGTGGAATACAGTAAGGCACTGGGGGAAAAGTTATGGTTGAGCGAGGGAGAGTGATGGATTTTGGATGTGGAAGAGACATCCCTGAACTGTTAACCCTTAAAGGGGGAGCCACCAGTAGAACAGAATTGTGTTATACTTTCTGCTAGTTTCCCAAGACCTTTAATAAAATCCTTGTTTTGGCTGGAACCTGGTCTCCTCTTACACTACTTGAGCAACCCGGCTAACTGTGTAGCCTCCGAGCGTCACAATATATATACAGATAACAGCCAAAAGCTTGGATCACGAATTACTCATTTTGGTTTTTTCTTTATTTTGACTATTTTCTGCAATTTAAAAATAATAGCGAAGACATCAAAACTAAGTGAAGTAAAACATATGGAATCACGTAGTAACCAAAAAAGCGTTATAACAAATCAAAATATATTTTAGATTTTAGATTCTTCAAAGTAGCCAACCCTTTGCCTTGATGACAGCTTTGCACACTCTTGGTATTCTCTCAACCAGCTTCACCTGGAATGCTTTTCCAACAGTCTTGAAGGAAATGTTCCAACATATGCTGAGTACTTGTTGGCTGCTTTTCCTTCGCTCTGCATGTCCAACTCATCCCAAACCATCCCAATTGTGTTGAGTTCAGTATTGTGGGAGGCCAGGATCATCTGATGCAGCACTCTATCACTCTCCTTCTTGTCAACTAACCCTTACAAGCCTGGAGGTGTGATGGGTCATTGTCCTGTTGAAAAACAAAATGATAGCCCCACTAAGCCCAAACCAGATGGGATGGCGTGATTGCTGTGGAATCGCTGTGCAGTAGCTATGCTGGTTAAGCGAAATGCCTTGAATTCCAAATAACACACTTACAGGCATGTCACCAGCAAAGCACCCCCACACCATCACACCTCCTCCTCCATGCTTCACGGGAAAACCACACATGCGGAGATCATCTGTTCACCCACTCTATGCGTCTCACAAAGACACGGCGGTTGGTAGAAAAATCTCAAATTTGGGACTCATCAGATCCAAAGGTCAGATTTCCACCTGCCTAATGTCCATTGCTCTGTGTTTCTTGGCCCAAGCAAGTATCTTCTTCTTATTGGTGTCCAGTCTCCTCTGAACAGCTGATGCTGAGATGTGTCTGTTCCTGAACCCTGTGAAGCAAGCTATTGGGGCTGCAATCTGGAGGCTGGTAACTCTAATGAAATTATCCTCTGCAGCAGAGGTAACTCTGGGTCTTCCTTTCCTGTATGTCCTCACGGAGCTGCAGTTTCATCATAGTGCTTGATGGTTTTTATGGATTGCACTTGAAGAAACTTTCGTAGTTCTTGTCATTTCTCGGATTGGATCTGTACCTTCATGCTTTAAAGTAATGATGGACTGTCGCTTTCTCTTGCTTATTTGAGCTGTTCTTACCATAATATAGTTACAACACGTAACTTTTGGGCGATCCACCAAATTCACATAGAAATGTGAGTTATAGATATGTCATTTCAATGAAAGCAGGTGTAAGAAGCGGTAGATCTGGTTATGTCGCTATTCTATGCTTCCCAGTTCTTAAGTTTATTTTAAGCCTTCTACTTTCGGAATAGACACTCATCAAAACAGCTGAAAATACAATATGTTTGGTTATGGGAAAATATATAATCACAGCGCTACAATGATTCTCAACACAACCTGTTGTTTTGTCGCATAAACTGAAATTAGGCTAACTATTGGAATTTTAGAAAACTAGGAAATTAGGTGGAGCGATTTCTGCATAAATCCCTTTGCTTAAGGAAGCAACCGGTTTGAAAAAAGGCCCTGTTGACTGACAATGTTAGGCAGAAATCATGACTTTCATAATGTGCTAATATTACCCACCTAGTCTCGCTGGAACCCTGGGAGTCCGAGAGGCTACGTTTAGTTTTTTCTTTTTTCTTTCTTTCTTTCTTTCTTCTTCTTTCTAGTTTTCTTCTCTTCTAATAGTATTCTTGTGTTGTGTACAACGGCATGAACAACCGACCAAACAAGTTCCTCTTCCATGTTATTTGTTGTCACTGTAACGGCATTCAATCACAATTGGGTTACTGTATTGGCACTTATAGAAGTCCTGCTAATTAGCCTCGCGCTTTTGCTACGCCACGCTAAGCTAGTTAAGTTTATTAGCCACATTTGTACCTGGGAGTTAAAATTATGTTCTACAACTGAATCAAGTTCTAAATCTGCTGGAAAAAAAACAGTATATACTAGAATGGTCTGAGACCAGTTTGTTGTAGTTTTCACTGGAGACCAGCCTCTGTTGTGTTTTTGGACACATGCCTATGCTGGTCACCCACAAAACCAGCATCATCTGCCAGGGTTAGAAAAATGAATGAATGAATGAGACTACCTAAACCATCTAAACTGGAACAACCATTTCAGTAGCGGGTGCAATAAGTCCAACAGATTGGATTAGTTTGAAAATGTATGATTTATCTTTGTGTACCATGAAAGGTGAAATAAATACAATTGTGTAAATGTCTGGTAGTTATCTCTCTATTTTATTAAAGCCCTGGATAGCCCGACAGACACTATAAACAGGGCCTCTTGTGGGACCACAATTGCTTCGTAAGCACGTTTCAGGATTTATTTAGGAATAAACTAGATATCCTAAATAGTGTTGTGTTTGCATTGGCTCATATGGGCTATGTAGCACTAACTCAGCCAGCCAGAAGTGCCTGTGGGTGAGGATGGGGGAGAGGTGACTGATTAATTGTCATCCAGGAGAGAGGTTTTTATCTGAGCAGGGGTTGAAAATCATCAGTAAAATAGAGAAGAAAAAAAATGATTTATTAAAAGCTATAAAAATGCCATAAATCCAGCTCGGGTCTACACCACAGTTACAGGGTAACGTCCATGAATTTGTGGTAGCGTTAGCCAGCCCGAAGCCAGATAACATTATCATAACAATCAAACCTGAGGGATCTGGAGAAGGTCTGTATGGAGGAGTGGGCCAAAATCCCGCTGCAGTGTGTGCAAACCTGGTCAAGACCTACAGGAAACGTATGATCTCTGTAATTGCAAACAAAGGTTTCGTACCAAATGATTAAGTTCTGCTTCTGATGTACAAATACTTATGTCATGAAATAAAATGCAAATTAATTACTGAAAAATCACTACAATGTGATTTTCTGAATTTTTGTTTTAGATTCCGTCTCTCCCAGTTGAAGTGTACCTGTGATAAAAATTACAGACCTCTACGATGGTTTGTAAGAAGGGAAAACCTGCAAAATCGGCAGTGTATCAAATACTTGTTCTCCCACTGTAAATGTTATCCAATGCTACTAATCGTTGCTCAAAATGTTGTTTGGCTAATACTTGGGGTCTCCCCCAAAAAAATGGGCCGGGGTGTTTGGAAATGCCAGGGTCGATTCTGATCCCAGACTGCCCTTGTTACAATCATAAAGGAATACAGCAAGCCTTTTTCAATGAGTCCGTAGTACTTTTTATCAGCCATAGGGAGGTCACCTTAGATCTGATTCGCAGCAGTGACACTGTACTTAGCATCGACGGGGCTGTAGTGGAAACAGGTTGAGAGCTTCAGGTTCCTTGGTGTCCACATCACCAACGAACTATCATGGTCCAAACACACCAAGACAGTCGTGAAGAGGGCACGACAAAGCCTATCCCCCTCAGGAGACTGAAAAAAGATTTGGCATGGGTCCTCAGATCCTCAAAAAAATTCTACAGCTGCACCATCGAGAGCATCCTGACTGGTTGCAACATAGGCCTCCGACCGCAAGGCACTCAGAGGGTAGTAGTGCGACGCCCAGTACATCACTGGGGCCAAGCTTCTGCCATCCAGGACCTCTATACCAGGCGGTGTCAGAGGAAAGCCCTCAAAATTGTCAAAGACTCCAGCCACCCTAGTCATAGACTTGTTCTCTCTCATGCGGACGGGCAAGGTACCCGGAGTGCACAAGTCTAGGTCCAAAAGACTTCTCAACAGCTTCTACCCCCAAGCCATAAGACTCCTGAACAGCTAATCATGGCTACCCAGACTATTTGCACTGCCCCCCCACCCCATCCTTTTACGCTGCTGCTACTCTGTTAATTATTTATGCATAGTCTTTAACTCTGCCCACATGTACATATTACTTCAACTTCCTCAACTAGCCGGTGCCCCCACATTGACTCTGCACCGGTACCCCCGTATATATAGCCTCCTACTGTTATTTATTTTACTTCTGCTCTTTTTTCTCAACACTTTTTTTGTTGTTGTTTTATTTTTACTTTTTTGTTAAAAATAAATGCACTGTTGGTTAAGGGCTGTAAGTAAGCATTTCACTGTAATGTCTGCACCTGTTGTATTCGCGCATGTGGCCAATAAAATTTGATTTGATTTGGTTGATTTACTACCAGATGATTAGGGGAACCGCATGACTGTATTTTAGGTCATTACTTTAGCTCCTAATAGTTGCTCCTACTTATCTGGACAGATCTAGTATCAGCTTACTTAGTTAGGGGTTAAACGCAATTGACCTTTATTGTGGGTTACAGATGCGCATTGGAGCGAAATGCGCTCACAAATTACATATAATATTATTATTTTTTTATTACATCATGGCTAACTATCCAGTCACGGTAATGTTGTAATTTCTTTCTTTAAAAAAAAAAAAAAAGGAAACGGAAAAGACGAATGATACGGGAACCTACAAAATACTTAATGTTACCTACAATGTTGATGTCACATGTCTTACCACGGAGAAATACAAACCAGCAACAGATGCCAACACTTGCAATATGGAAGATGATGAGTCACTTCTCTTTCACGTTTATCTCTTGCCCTTGGAAAATACAGAATTCTCAAATTCTATATAGGAAATATTCCATAGGAAATATATTGCCCTAATAAAATAGCATACATGTTTAAACTATTCTAACGTTAAAACATAGGCATGAATGTAAACAAGCAAGCTAATGTATCTTCACTCCCCAGTCATCAAGCTCTCCACTTTCTCCACTCTCCATTTTAAAAACTACTCAAGTAAACGCTCTGACGCAGTGAGACCGCAACCTGATTCTTCTAGACTCTTACTGTAACCAGCCAGTGTTCTTCCAAGACGTCCGGGCAACCCTCCAGGAATATGGATGGCCTAACCTAGCCCACGGGGCGCGGCAGTCACCAGGTAAAGAAAATCTTGGTCTATAAAGGAGACATTCTGGTTTATCTCCAAACATTATACATTTTTAGGTGGAAGAACGGAGCTGGTAGAGAACATTATACCATAAATGAACAATGGCGCCGACGAATGAGAGACATATGAACGGTATGTGGACTGCTATTTCACTTATTCCTGCATTATTACATGTTCATTAGGCTAATGCATGAGCATTTAATGGAGGTATTGCAAATATATATTGACTATCATTAGTATATATCTTGAATTTAAATGTTTACTGTTCTCTCAAAATCAAAATCAAAGATGTGCACATTTCGACAGTGTTTTGCTGGAGAATAGAAGTTGTCACAATGCCTTTAGAATGGACTTACGTCAGTGTACTATAATGTCACCCAGATCCTCTATCTGGTCGGGTCAGGTGTTACCTGTTCACGCGCTGTTGCTCAGCAGTTCTCCGGAAGATGGGCAGTGGGGAAAGCCGGAAGATGGGCAAGGTGTCTCTCTGCTGGAGGTATTGAATAGAATAGACCTTTGCAAAATAAGTAGAACAATTTACACTTAATTGTTTGAAATGCGTTAAAAAAAAATAATATATATATATATATATATATATATATATCAGTAGCCCTAACTTGCTATGTTGGGGAAAGAAAGACAGATAAAGAAAGACCCGGTCTGTCACAGAACTCATAGCAAGATAGTCGGAACCAACTGTGCGCAGGAGCTGCAAGGTGCGCTACTAAGCGCAGTAACTAGCTGTCTCATGCAGGCATGGTTCCATGATGAGGTCACTGGACAGCGTCTGTAGTCTCTGACCTAACAGCCAATATGTTGAACGATTGTACAATTTCAATGTTAGAATGTTTTATTGCGTATAGACTAAATATCAGCTGAAACAAAACATGCACCTATTTGAATTCATTGCGTTATTCTGAACTGTAAATGCTAACAAAATGGCTGATATAATAGACTACTAAAGTTTAGGATTGATAAATCCTCTACATGATGAAAATGCCCCAATAAAATTGCCTACATGCAAGTAGGTTATAATTAGTATCAGGTAGATGACAGTTATCCTGTCTGTCATTATTGTCTGAGTGTGGCCCGAATGGCAACCTATTCACCATATAGTGCACTACTTTAGACCAGGTCCATTTGAATTGCAGCCCCAGTCAGCGGTCAGTCAAGAAAGAGCGGTTGACATTCTTTAACACCCTTAGCCAACCCGAGACGCCAATAAATAAGGTTAAGCTACAGAATGCGTCACAGCTGAAATAAGGTTTGAGTTACAGGTTGTTTCCCAAATGGCACCATATTCCTATGTAGTGAACTAATGACCAGAGTCCCATGTTCAAAAGTAGTGCACAGAATAGGGTGCAGCATTTGGGACTCAACTACAGTAGTGTTAGCTGTATTAGAGGTGGCAGTCTGACTAAAAGTGTCTGCTAAATGGCATATTATTATATGTATTATTATTATTATTATTATTATTACTATGATACGAGTCTGACAATGATGACATCTTGGCTATATATAGAAGTGTGATGTAAGCACATCGTCATGTATGATCAGAGACTCAACTGAGAGGGAAAAGTACTACCTCTTCTATGAGGAAGAGAGGTTTACAGGAAATATTACGGACACTTGTTTAGTCCTAAACCTGTGTGTACTCCTATTTCCCTGTCTCGATTGGAATGACAACAACCATAGGTGTTGGCAAGACGTCACAAAAGTTATCTGGATCTTCAACCAGGCTAATATGGGACCAGATCTGGGAACCAGGTTAATATGGGAGAAGTAGATCTGGAAACCAAGCTAATATGGGACCAGATCTGAACCAGTCTAATAAGGGACCAGATCTCGAACCAGTTTAATATGGCCAGATCTGGAACCTGGCGAATATGGGACCAGATCTGGAACCAGTCTAATATGGGACCAGATCTGGAACCAGGCTGATATGGGACCAGATCTGGAACCAGGCTAATATGGGACCAGATCTGGAACCAGGCTAATATGGGATTAGATCTGGAACCAGGCTAATATGGGACCAGATCTGGAACCAAGCTAATATGGGACCAGATCTGGAACCAGTCTAATATGGGACCAGATCTGGAACCAGTCTAATATGGGAGTAGATCTGGAACCAGTCTAATATGGGTAGATCTGGAACCAGTCTATATGGGACCAGATCGGAACCAGGGCTAATATGGGACCAGATCTGGAACCAGGTAATATGGGACCAGATCTGGAACCAGGCTAATATGGGACCAGATCTGGAACCAGGCTAATATGGGAGTAGATCTGGAACCAGGCTAATATGGGACCAGATCTGGAACCAGGCTAATATGGGACCAGATCTGGAACCAGGTTGATATGGGACCAGATCTGGAACCAAGCTAATTTGGGACCAGATCTGGGAACCAAGCTAATTTAGGGACCAGATCTGGAACCAGGTTAATTGGTCCAGATCTGGAACCAGGTTAATATGGGACCAGATCTGGAACCAGGTTAAATATGGGACCAGATCTGGAACCAAGCTAAATTGGGACCAGATCTGAACCAGGCTAATATGGGAGTAGATCTGGAACCAGGCTAATATGGGACCAGATCTGGAACCAGGCTAATATGGGACCAGATCTGGAACCAGGCTAATATGGGACCAGATCTGGAACCAAGCTAAATTGGGACCAGATCTAACCAAGGTTAATATGGGACCAGATCTGGAACCAGGCTAATATGGGACCAGATCTGGAACTAGGCTAATATGGGACCAGATCTGGAACCAGGCTAATATGGGACCAGATCTGGAACCAGGTTAATTTGGGACCAGATCTGGAACCAGCTAATTTAGGACCAGATCTGGAACCAGCCATCTAACCTGTTGATATCTATCACTTTCTCTGACCCAGAGGCTCCCTTTAGTCTGCAATGAAGTGCATTCAAGAAGAACTCTTGACAAAGTATTGACTGACACCAAAATGGTACGCAGCATCATCTGGAACATTCACGTGTGCTACCATTTCTGTCAAGTCATCTACACGCAACATTTTTGATGCATACGTTCGATAAATCCAACGATGTCGCCACACAGAACGTACCGCAACTGCCTCTGCAACGCAATGCGTGCAAGACAAACGCATCGTTCCAAAACGCAACGACGTTATCGGGTGTGATCGAGGCGTTAGCCTACCTGAACTTTCGCTATCAGTTGTGAAAGAACATGGAATTATTCATGTACCTGTTCAAATGTGTTCAACGCCTTACTGTGCATTTTAAAAAACAGCTCTTGACAAACTGTGTCAACTGTTCTTGACAATGTATTGACACCACCAGAGACCAGCAGAACTGTATTATCTGCCATTTTCTCGGACCCAGAGAGCCCTAGTCAGCTGTAGTCAGGCTATGACTCTATCGTATGTACCTGTTCAAGTGTGTTGTCAATCAGTGCGTTTTTTATCACCAGCTGTTGACAATGTATTGACACCAACCGTGAACTGTTGAACCACCAGAGACTCCCTAGTAAGGCCCCAGCAAGAGAGACCACCAGAACCATTTATGAACTGAGCTGTAAACTCTATCTGACTTTCTCGGACCCCCAGAGACCTCTGGTATTGACATTACTGTCTGTTCTCTTCCTACCCCCAGAGATCTCTGGGCACTGACATTACTGTCTGTTCTCTCCTACCCCAGAGACCTCTAGTAAGGCCCCAGCGAGCCCTGCGGAGCCCAAGGGGAAGCGGCCCCGTGCTTGTGGATGGGGGGTGACTCTGAACGGCCCCCACGCTGGACATCCGAAGCAGAGAGCTTCCTCAGAGACGCATGCCCATCATCGCGGAGGAGGCCGTCTGGAAGGCTACTGACGTCAAGGAGAAGGTAAACATCTCTTTTCCAATTCTTTCGCACACCACGCACTCCAGCCCCAGGATGCATAAAGGAAAAATTAGATCTGTTGTGAAGTATAGCAGAATATCTGTATGCTGGAGTTTATTTTTCAAACTATAGGAAATGGACCTGTAAAGAGTTTGTCAGGTAAATTCACCCAGACTATTTGCATTGACGTCGCTGCTACTTGTTGTTTATTATCAATGCGTAGTCACTTTACCCCCTACCTACATGTACATATTACCTCATTTACCTGGACTAACCTGTACCCCGCACATTGGCTCTGTATCCCCCTGTATATAACCTCCCTACCGGAGTGCCAAGTCCAGGTCCAAAAGACTTCTCAACAGCTTCACCCCCAAGCCATAAGACTCCTGAACAGCTAATCATGGCTACCCGGAATATTTGCACTGCCCCACCCCATCCTTTTTACGCTGCTGCTACTCTGTTAAGGTATTTATGCATAGTCACTTTAACTCTACCCACATACATATTACCTCAACTACCTCAACTAGCCGGTGCCCCCACATTGACTATGCAACTGGTACCCCCCTGTATATATAGCCTCCCTACTGTCACTTTATTTTACTGTATATATAGCCTCCACTGTCACTTTATTTTACTTCTGCTCTTTTTTTCTCTCAACACTTTTTTGTTGTTGTTTTATTCTTACTTTTTTTGTTTAAAATAAATGCACTGTTGGTTAAGGGCTGTAAGTAAGCATTTTCACTGTAATGTCTGCACCTGTTGTATTCAGTAGCATGTGACCAATAAAATTTGATTTGATTTGATTTGATTTGATATTGATACTTTATTGTTGCTTCTTTATTTTTTACTTTAGTTTTATTTAGTAAATATTTTCTTAACTCTTATTTTTCTTAAACTCCATTGTTGGAGAAGGGCTTGTAAGTAAGCATTTCACGTGAGGTCTACACCTGTTGTATTCTGCGCATGTGACAAATACCGTTTTGATTTGATTTATATACTGTATACCTGTTCTTTACGGATGGTGAATAGGCCAAGGTAGTTTGTCTGACGTCAAGGATAAGGTAACTAGCTAGCCTGTTAGCCCTATTGACTTACTATGGGCTTGCGATCTCCAACACTACAGTGGGTATTGTAGGTAGGTAAACATGCCAAAAATTAATACAGCATGTATTCATTAACGTATCAAGATAAAATATTGTAGTCAGGCAACACGTGACATGTGAATAGTCAACATTTCATTCCAAAGTCAGGAGTGTATTTTCTCTCGCTTCAGCTCAGAAATGTTGCGTAATTTTTAACGTGGTTGCGTCATATTTCTGTGGATACTTTCCGGTGAAGCTTGCATCAATGCATGCTTCTAAATATGTACAAACGGAGTACGCATTCGGGAAGTGCCTTCCGTGCTCCGTTTGACAAACTTTGATTTGGACTCATGCTCTGACCCTCCCGCGCTCTAATTTGCATGCTCGGAGCACGGTGGTATGCATTTTGAGAAACACCGAGTCTATTTCCTTCTCCCTATAACAGGTGTGCGAGTGGCGCTCTCCGGAGCAGCTGAAGGACCTATTAGATCTGGAGCTGAGGGGAAGGAGGCGAGGCACACCCCCAGATACTGCAGCGCTGTCGGGATGCCATCCGATACAGTGTCAAGACCGGTAAGGACCCAGCTCAACCCTGACTTAAACTCTAACCCCGGACCTCAGCCAAACTCCTGACTCAAACCCCCCCATCCAAACCCTGACTTTCAAAACTCGGACTCTTTAAAATATACATTTACATTACATTTACATTTACCACTGAACTTCATCCCAAACTCTAACCCTCTAACTCTCCCAGCCCAGAGTCTCTCAGTGTCAAGACTGGTAGGAAAACAGCTCAACCCTAACCCCCATGCAGCCAATCCCTAACCTTCAAAACCCCCAGCCAAACCACACATGTAAAACCCCTGTCAACCAGGTCTGTCAACCAACTAACCTTCAAACTCTCCAGCCCAGACTCCTCAAACCCCCAGTCGGCTACCATTACATCATTAACTAGCTAGACCCTAGTTAGCCACCCTCACTGTACTGCACTCACGCTAGCTACTGGATAATACGTTATAGCCATATCATGGCTAACTAGACCCGAAAGTTAGCTACCATTAGGGTAGGGTTACAGTTAGCTACCATTAGGGTGGGTTTACAGTTAGCTACCATTAGGTAGGGTTAATGTTAGCTACCATTAGGTAGGGTTAAAGTTAGCATACCATTAGGTAGGGTTAAAGTTAGCTACCATTAGGGTAGGGTTAATGTTAGCTACCATTAGGGTAGGGTTAAAGTTAGCTACCATTAGGGTAGGGTTAATGTTAGCTACCATTAGGGTAGGGTTAATGTTAGCTACCATTAGGTAGGGTTAAGTAGCATACCATTAGGGTAGGGTTAATGTTCAGCCACCATTAGGTAGGGTTAATGTTAGCTACCATTAGGTAGGGTTAAAGTTAGCTACCATTAGGGTAGGGTTAATGTTAGCTACCATTAGGGTAGGGTTAATGTTAGCTACCATTAGGGTATGGTTAAAGTTAGCTATCATTAGGTAGGGTTAAAATTAGCTACCATTAGGGTAGGGTTAAAGTTAGCTACCATTAGGGTAGGGTTAAAGTTAGCTACCATTAGGGTAGGGTTAATGTTAGCTACCATTAGGGTAGGGTTAATGTTGGCTACCATTGGTATGGTTAAAGTTAGCTATCATTAGGGTAGGGTTAAAATTAGCTACCATTAGGGTAGGGTTAAAGTTAGCTACCATTAGGTAGGGTTAAAGTTAGCTACCATTAGGGTAGGGTTAAAGTTAGCTACCATTAGGTAGGGTTAAAGATAGCTACCATTAGGTAGGGTTAAAGTTAGCTACCATTAGGTAGGGTTAATGTTAGCTACCATTAGGGGTAGGGTTAAAGTTAGCTACCATTAGGTAGGGTTAAAGTTAGCTACCATTAGGTAGGGTTTAAAGTTAGCTACCATTAGGGTAGGGTTAATGTTAGCTACCATTAGGGTATGGTTAAAGTTAGCTATCATTAGGTAGGGTTAAAATTAGCTACCATTAGGTAGGGTTAAAGTTAGCTACCATTAGGGTAGGGTTAAGTTAGCTACCATTAGGTAGGGTTAATGTTAGCTACCATTAGGGTAGGGTTAAAGTTAGCTACCATTAGGTAGGGTTAAAGTTAGCTACCATTAGGGTAGGGTTAATGTTAGCTACCATTAGGGTAGGGTTAAAAGTTAGCTACCATTAGGGTAGGGTTAATGTTAGCTACCATTAGGGTAGGGTTAATGTTAGCTACCATTAGGTAGGGTTAAAGTTAGCTACCATTAGGTAGGGTTAGAAGTTAGCTACCATTAGGGTAGGGTTAATGTTAGCTACCATTAGGTAGGGTTAAAGTTAGCTACCATTAGGGTAGGGTTAATGTTAGCCACCATTAGGTTAGGGTTAATGTTAGCTACCATTAGGTAGGGTTAAAGTTAGCTACCATTAGGTAGGGTTAATGTTAGCTACCATTAGGAGGGTTAATGTAGCTACCATTAGGGTATGGGTTAAAGTTAGCTATCATTAGGGTAGGGTTAAAATTAGCTACCATTAGGGTAGGGTTAAAGTTAGCTACCATAGGGTAGGGTTAATGTTAGCTACCATTAGGTAGGGTTAAAGATTAGCTACCATTAGGGTAGGGTTAAAGTTAGCTACCATTAGGGTAGGGTTAATATTAGCTACCATTAGGTAGGGTTAATATTAGCTACCATTAGGTAGGGTTAAAGTTAGCTACCATTAGGTAGGGTTAATGTTAGCTACCATTAGGGTAGGGTTAATATTAGCTACCATTAGGTAGGGTTAAAGTTAGCTACCATTAGGGTAGGGTTAATGTTAGCTACCATTAGGGTAGGGTTAAAGTTAGCTACCATTAGGGTAGGGTTAAAGTTAGCTACCATTAGGGTAGGGTTAAAGTTGCTACCATTAGGGTAGGGTTAAAGTTAGCTACCATTAGGGTAGGGTTAATGTTAGCTACCATTAGGTAGGGTTAATGTTAGCTACCATTAGGGTAGGGTTACTGTACTAAATGACCCTTACAGTCATGCGTGCATACATTTTACATATGGGTGTCCCTGGGAATCGAACCCACAATCCTGCCGTTGGAAAGCACCATGCTCTACCAACTGTACTCACGCTAGCTACACTAACTGATATCCTATCCAAGCTAGGGTTGTAAACCATCAAGCTAGCGACAGCAGCTCCCACCTTTCCCCCAGCGCTGTCCTATCCAAGCTAGGTTGTAAACCATCAAGCTAGCGTCGGCAGCTCCCACCCTTCCCCCAGCGCTGTCCTATCCAAGCTAGGTTGTAAACCATCAAGCTAGCGACTTCAGCCCATCCTTAATAACCCTCCCAGCCCCTTAAACCTCCCAGCCCCTGGACATCTGAGCTGCTGTGTCCTGCACCAAGTGACCCCCCACCTTGCCCGTCCAGCCTGACCCCAAATACGATATGATGTACTTTAAATAGAAACAGCGGCACAGTAAACAGGGCTAGCTGGCACACTCCGCATCTCACGTATCAATTTATGTGTCAGGACGCTGTCGGTCGGGAATAGACTGAGAGATGTTGTTAGTGCCAGTGGATGGCATAGTGCACGTTAGCATCTCTGTTTACATATGTGACCGATAGGAGTTTGAATCCCAGGTTCTGCTGTGAATCCACAAGACTTTGCTAGCCTGTTCGAGCTAAAGCCTTTACAGATGTAAGATCTTAATTTGATCACTCTTTTGTTGCTGAGAATCATTCTGCACTGCAGAAATGCAGATGAGCTTCATGATTTACATAAATTCAGTGAAAAACCCCACACTAACACACGGTTATATTAACATTATTCCACTTTTTATGTAGCCTAACTTTGGCTAGCTAAAAGCCTAACCACGATCAAATCCTGTTGCTGCAGGCATATTTTGCTGCGACAATACAATCTGTAGGTTCTGATTAGGGGTTGCAAAATTCCAGTAACTTTCCCAACATTCCCAGCTTTCCAGAAATCCTGGTTGGGAGTATCTGGATTTCTTGCTTATTCTCTCCTGATCCTGGGAATCTTCCGACCAGGGTAGGGTTAATGTTAGCTACCATTAGGGTAGGGTTAAAGTTAGCTACCATTAGGGAGGGTTAATGTTAGGCTACATTAGGTAGGATTAAAGTTAGCTACCATTAGGGTAGGGTTAAAGTTAGCTACCATTAGGGTAGGGTTAAAGTTAGCTACCATTAGGATAGGGTTAAAGTTAGCTACCATTGGGTAGGGTTAAAGTGCTACCATTAGGTAGGGTTAAAGTTAGCTACCATTAGGGTAGGGTTAAAGTTAGCTATTAGGGTAGGGTTAATGTTAGCTACCATTAGGGTAGGGTTAAAGTTAGCTACCATTAGGTAGGATTAAAGTTAGCTACCATTAGGTTAGGGTTAATGTTAGCTACCATTAGGGTAGGGTTAAAGTTACCGATATAAAGTAACCGATATCCTATCCAAGCTAGGTTGTAAACCATCAAGCTAGCGACAGTAGCTCCCACCCTTCCCCCAGCTGTCCTATCCAAGCCAGGTTGTAAACCATCAAGCTAGCGACAGTAGGTCCCACCTTCCCCAGCGCTGTCCTATCCAAGCTAGGTTGTAAACCAGGGGTGTCAAACTCATTTTAGCTCAGGGGCCACATGGAGGAAAATCTATTCCCAAGTGGGCCGGACCGGAAAAAAATCATGGTATATATAACTTAAAAACAACAACTTCAGATTGTTTTCTTTTTTTAAATACGATCAACATACAACATAAAAGCTGAGCCTGAGGACAGTGTGTCCAAAATATACAAGCACAACTTCACATTAATCATAAAACACATCAAGTTTATTTGAAAATTCTAAAGAAAAAGAACACACAAACACACAATGCCTCAGTGATTAACAGAACTGTTTCACAGATCACAGAACTATATCAGGTGTCATTTCTCAGGCAGAAATGTAGATAAAATAATGAAATCCTGTTCCCCAAACAAGTGCAAGAACCACAGAGTCAAGAATAGGTTAAATATACAAATAAAATAAAATCAATTAAAAACAATAGCACATCAACATAAAACATAAAGCTGGAGCCTGAGGACAGTGTCCAAAAGCACAACATCACTATTAATCATAAAACACCTCAAGTTATTTGAAAGTTCCGAGGACAAAGAACACACAAACACACAATGCCTCAGTGATTAACAGAACTGTTTCACAGATCACAGAACTATACAGGGTGTCATTTCTCGAGGCAGAAATGTAGATAAAAATAATGAAATCCTGTTCCCCAAACAAGTGCAAGAACCACAGAGTCAAGAATAGGTTAAATATACAAATAAAATAAAATCAATTAAAAACAATAGCACATCAACATAAAAACATATAAACATAAAGCTGGAGCCTGAGGACAGTGTCCAAAAGCACAACATCACTATTAATCATAAAACACCTCAAGTTTATTTGAAAGTTCTGAGGACAAAGAACACACAAACACACAATGCCTCAGTGATTAACAGAACTGTTTCACAGATCACAGAACTATATCAGGGTGTCATTTCTCAGGCAGAAATGTAGATAAAAAATAATGAAATCCTGTTCCCAAACAAGTGCAAGAACCACAGAGTCAAGAATAGATTAAATATACAAATAAAATAAAATCAATTAAAAACAATAGCACATCAACATAAAAACATATAAACATAAAGCTGGAGCCTGAGGACAGTGTCCAAAAGCACAACATCACTATTAATCATAAAACACCTCAAGTTATTTGAAAGTTCTGAGGACAAAGAACACACAAACACACAATGCCTCAGTGATTCACAGAAGTATATCACAGATCACAGAACTATATCAGGTGTCATTTCTCAGGCAGAAATGTAGATAAAAATAATGAAATCCTGTTCCCCAAACAAGTGCAAGAACCACAGAGTCAAGAATAGGTTAAATATACAAATAAAATAAAATCAATTAAAAACAATAGCACATCAACATAAAAACATATAAACATAAATCTGAAAGCGTTGCTCAAACTCCCGTAACAGTCCCGCTATTTTATCTTTGAACCGCTTCATGTCTGCCACATGTTGGGTCGCGCACACATTTTTCAGACAGGGGAAGTGAGCTGCATCACCACCGGCAAGTTCGCGTCTCCACAATGACAGCTTCAACTTGAAAGAACGTATGCTGTCATAATACTGCGTGATTCTACTTTGTTGCGCCCCTTGCAGCTGTTTGTTCAAGTTATTCAGGTGCTCTGTAACATCCACCATAAATGCAAGGTCCTGCATCCATTCTGTGGAATGAAATTCTAACACTGGTTTGCCCTTTTCTTCCATGAACTGTTCAATTTCTTCGTAAATCAAAGAAACGCCTCAGCACAGCACCTCGGCTTAACCATCTTACCTCAGTGTGGTATGGCAGGCCATAGATGGGTCTTTCTCTCTCTGAGAAGGCTGTCAAACTGCGGTGATTCAGGCTTCTGGATCGGATGAAATTAACCAGTTTGGATAACCACCTTCCTTGACGTTATCCATCTTTAATGACTTACTGCAACACAAAGCCTCCTGGTGCAAAATACAGTGAAAAGTCTAAAAAATCACGTCCTCCATTTGCAGATTGCACTTTCTCTCTGAACTTTGTCACAACGCCTGCTTTTTTCCCCGATCATTGAGGGCGCACCATCTGTAGCCAGGCTGACAGCGCGGGACCAGTCCACCCGACCCTGTCCAGCGCTTGATTCGACGTAGTAGCGGTAAAATATCAGCTGCTGTCGTTGTATCTGTCATTCGGCACCAACTCCACGTAACTCTCGGTGACGGTCAATGTGTCATCAACTCGCGGATGAAAATGGCCAGTTGTGCAACATCTGTAATGTCCGTGCTTTTCATCAATTGCAACCTGAAACGCAATAAATGACTTTACTTTTGCTTCAACTGGCTGTCCAAATCCACTGAAAGATCGGAAATCTGTCTGCAACTGTGTTTCTTGTCAGGCTGATATTTGCAAAAGCCTGCCGTTTTCAGGGCACACAATCTCCGCTGCCTTCATCATGCATGTTTTTACAAATTCACCCTCACTAAATGGTTTTGAAGCCACTGCGATTTCATTAGCAATGAGGTAGCTAGCTTTCACTGCAGCGTCACTGATGTCCGGCTGGGAGTAAACACAGACTGCTGTTTCTTCAGACCCGAACAGTTCATTCACCTTCTCTCATCAAAGTTGTCATATTTGTCGGCATGAAGACTCACGATAGTGGCGACGGTTATATTCTTTCAGCACTGCAACATGCTCTGAACACACCAAACATACAGCTCCCATTCAATTCCGTGAATAAATAGGATGACCATTTTTCTTGGAACACTCTGCACTCTGCGTCCACTTTTTCTCTTTTTGACAGAGACATATTGGGGCAATGAGGTGCCAAAGCACATAATGTTAAAAGTAGAACCGTAATAAATATCGCGGGCAAAACAAAGTAGCTCATTGGCTGCACGTGCTTGACCTACTTGCTCTGCCCCGGTATAAACAGTTTGCTTGCTTAACACAATTGCTATTCGGCCATCCCGTTGACGTAATTGGAACAGCAGTTTATTTTATTGAAAAATTGCAGCGCATTTTTATACTTTACAACATTTTTAAAATTATTATTATTAATTATTTTTTTTTATCATCTCGCGGGCCGGATTAAACCCGGTTTGCCGGGCTGATCCGGCGTGCCGGACGCTTGACACCCCTGTTGTAAACCATCAAGCTAGCGACAGCAAGCTCCCACCTTCCCCCAGCGCTGTCCTATCCAAGCTAGGTTGTAAACCATCAAGCTAGCGACAGCAGTTCACCCTCCCCCAGCGCTGTCCTATCCAAGCTAGGTTGTAAACCATCAAGCTAGCGACAGCAGCTCCCACCCCACACTTCCCCCAGC
>NW_025538365.1:0-20126 GCF_020615455.1 Coregonus clupeaformis | reverse complement strand
CCTGCTAAATATATAATAAATATACCACAGGGTTCTCTATATATAATAAATTCCACTGGTTACCTCTATATATAATATATACCACAGGGGTTAACCTGCTAAATACTATAATAAATATACCACTGGGTTAACCTGCTAAATATATAATAAATATACCACAGGGTTAACCTGCTAAATATACTATATATACCACAGGGTTAACCTGCTAAATATATAATAAATATCCCACTGGGTTAACCTCTAAATATATAATAAATATACCACTGGGTTAACCTGCTAAATATATATATATACCACAGGGTTACTGTAAATATATAATAAATATACCCTGGTTAACTCTGCTAAATATATAATAAATATACCACTGATTTAACCTCTAATATATAATAAATATACCACTGGGTTAACCTTTAAATATTTATATACCACTGGGTTAACCTGCTAAATATATAATAATATACCACTGGTTAACCTGCTAAATATATAATAAATATACCACTAGTTAACCTCTAAATACATAATAAATATACCACTGGGTTAACCTCTAAATATATTAAATATACCACTGCGTTAACCTGCTAAATATATAATAAATATACCACTGGGTTAACCTGCTAAATATATAATAAATATACCACTTTACTCTATTATATAAATTCCCAGGGTTACCTGCTATATAATACACTATACCACTGGGTTAACCTGCTATTTTAATATACCACTGGGTTAACCTGCTAAATATATAATAATATACTACAGTTACCTGCTAAATATATATTAAATATCCACTGGTTAACCTGCTAAATATATAATAAATATACCACTGGGTTAACCTGCTAATTATAATAAATATACCACAGGGTTAACCTTCTAAATATATAATAAATATACCACTGGGTTAACCTGCTAAATATATAATAAATATACCACTGGGTTAACCTGCTAAATATATAATAAATATACCACAGGGTTAATGCTATATATAATAAATATACCACTTTCTTAAATTTATAAATATACCACTGTTACCTGCTAAATATTATATATACCACTGGTTAACCTGCTAAATATATAATAATATACCACTGGGTTAACCTCTAAATATATAATAAAATATACCACTGTTACCTGCTAAATATATAATAAATATACCACGGTTAACCTGCTAAATATATAATAAATATACCACTGGGTTAACCTGCTAAATATATAATATATACCCACTGGTTAACCCTTCTAAATATATAATAAATATACCACAGGGTTAACCTGCTAAATATATAATAAATATACACTGGGTTCTGCTAAATATATAATAAATATACCACTGTTAACCTCTAAATATATATATATCCTCAGGGTTACCCCTCTAAATATATAATAAATATCACCACTGGGTTAACCTGCTAAATATATAATAAATATACCACTGGGTTAACCTCTAAATATATAATAAAATATACCACAGGGTTAACCTGCTAAATATATAATATATCTGGTTAACCTGCTAATATATAATAAATATCCACAGGGTTAACTACTAAATTATAATAAATATCCACTGGTTCCTGCTAAATATATAATAATATACCACAGGGTTAACCTGCTAAATATATAATAAATATACCACTGACCTAACCTGCTAAATATATAATAAATATACCTCAGGGGTTAACCTGCTAAATGTTCTATGTCACGAGAGGCTGTGTCCTGGAGGGACGTTACATCCCTGAGGTGGCTGCAAACCCAACAGCTCCATCTGCTGGTATGGTCGGAACTCCCACCCTCTAGCCAATCTTCCCACCAGCTGAAACCAATCAGGAGCTGATGACTGAAGGAGTGAGTGTGTGGGGGTTGAAAAAACACGGTCTCCAACCTGGGCTCTCTGGAGGACAAGAGTGCTGCACTCCACTTCCATGAGAATATAGGATTTGGAGATGCTTACTTTTGAAATACTCACCTTTGGATATATGCCCCTGTGGAAATACGTGTGGACATTTGGAAGGGCGTTTTGCTGGGTTGGCCACTAGCTCGCAACGTGGAGATACAGTAAGACTGGGAAAAAGTTATTTGAGCAGTGGAGTTATGATTTTGGATGTGGAAAACATCCCTGAACTGTATAACTTAAAAGCCACAAGAGAACAGTTGTGTTATACTTTCGTTAGTTTCCCAAACTTTAATAAAATCCTTTTTATTGTGGTCTCCTTCCTACTTGACATCCCTATGTGCCTCTCGTGACATCACAGATGGTGGAGAATACGGCACGCTCAAGCGTTAATAGTGCATGTCAGAGGAGGATACGAAGGTTTGATCACCCAGTTTTCCAAGTTGGCCGTAGGCTCCCCCCCCGACTGAAATGAGCTATTGAAACCCTTGTTGCTGCCAGCCCAGATGCAAGCAACGTGGCTCTCTTGGAGGACAAGAAAGCCAACCTTCTGAAGGCAGAGGAATTGCAGTTGCAGACAGAGGGTGGTCCAAAATACCCGCCCAATAAAGGCAAGTGACTTTTATATCTAAGATGGGAGCTACCGATACATTAGGCATACCTGCACTGCATTTGAGGCCACGGCCACTAGGAAGCCTGGCCCAAGCAACAGTGGGTTGGTCTGTTAGCCCCCCTTTCTAACCGGGAATCTGAATGCTGTCCGGGACCTGGGCCTACCTTACTGACTATGATGCCCTGAGTCTGAGATCCTCAGAGATTACTCTGTTTGTATGGCCCACGCTTTCACTTACCTTCCACCAACCAACCTCCTCGGGCGCAGATGCATGAACTGGTCCAATCGCAAGGAATGGCTGATCCCAGAGGAATCAGCAGCGGGTGGTGGAGGCTGTTTGTGATCGTTCCCTCACGCCTGCCTTATGAGGCAAGTTTCAGTCATCAGGCCTTACCACGGCTATCCACCGTGGAAGCTGTGGAAGTGCGGAGATGCTGAATGCTTCCCGAAAAACCCAATCGCCCCACCCCAGAATGGGAGGAGCCGTCCAAAAGGACCCCAAGGTCTCGAACCCAGCCACGCTCGGACTTATCCCGGTCCAGGGGCCAGAAACCAGGGCGGGGTCCAGAAGTACACCGGGGATTCGACAGTGTTGCGGTGTGGGGAGATGGGACATATCTCCTGGCAGTGTGGGAAACCTTCCATACCCTATGCCCACTGCGGAGTCCTCCAGCTCAGCACCCACACACGTTTTTCCTCCTCTTGATTAATGGCGGCCCAGATCGACCCCCCCACCTGCCCTAACTGTGAATCACCATGATGTGGAGGCCTTATGGATTCTTAGCCGGGCCACCCTGGTGCGTAAGATTTGAGTGGGCCCCAACGTATCTGGGGCCCGGGGAAAGTCCTCCCAGTTTCCTGTGTCCATGGGGACACCAGAGAAATACCCCATTACTGAACTTACAATGACCAGCACCACGGGGAACCATCCACCTGACGCGTGGTTGATTCCCTCCCGTCCCTGTCCTAATTGGCTCCCCCTTTTACCCACTCTGGGGGGGTCTCAGAGAGGATAACCCGGTCCTCGGAAAGCGGAGAGGCAAAACTCATCCTGGGAAGGCTCCGTCAATCCTCGAATTACTCACTCCCCCCGGCTTGATAGGATGGTGCCCAGACCCGACACAGGCCGGGAGCTGCAAATCTGACAAAGAATGTCTGTCTGAGGGGGACCGC
Organism: Coregonus clupeaformis; assembly: GCF_020615455.1. Classification (NCBI taxonomy): domain Eukaryota; kingdom Metazoa; phylum Chordata; class Actinopteri; order Salmoniformes; family Salmonidae; genus Coregonus; species Coregonus clupeaformis. The sequence continues at coordinate 16,455 of NW_025538365.1, read as the reverse complement.
TGAGAGGTACTCGTTTGTTAAAGCAACAGTTAGACATGAAGACAGAAGGGTTAAGATATCCTCCAGGCTAAACTCCAACAGAGCTCCTTCCCTAAGCACAGGGGGGCTGGGCTGCGCAGGACCATCCAGAGTGTGAGGAGACCCTCGCAGTGTAAGGAGGACCGAGGCGGGGGAGAATCAAGTGTTGGGGAACAGAGATGAAGAATGCGGAGGCAGAGAGAGAGAAACTAAAGCTGCTCAACAGAAAGCTAAACTCTGCTAAAACCAAGGCTGATGCGTTCAGTAAGAAACTCAAGGAAGACAACAGGAGGCTGAGTCCCTGGTCCTGCGGTGGGAGTTGAAGGAGAGCAGGCTGCCCACCACGCCACATACGGACCGCCCTCTCCGGCGTGATGCCTTCTTCGCTGCCTTTACCCCACGTTCGGGGGGATGTGTGATGTCACGAGAGGCTGTGTCCTGGAGGGCCGTTACATCCCCCTGAGGTGGCTGCAAGCCCAGACACTATGGCTCCATCTGCTGGTATGGTCACTCCACTCTTGCCCATCTTCCCTTCCACTGAAACCAATCGGGCTGATGGGCTGAAGGTGAGTGTGTGGGGATAAAACCGGTCTCCAACCTGGGCTCTCCTGGAGGACAAAGAGTGCTCCTCCACTTCCATGAAATATTTTGGAGATACTTACCTTTGGGAAATACTCACCTTTGGATATATGCCCCTGTGAAATCTGTGACATTTGGAGGGCGTTTTGCTGGGTTGCCCTTACGTATACTGACTGGGGAAAAATTTTTGCGATTTATGATTTTATGTGGAGGGGGGCATCCCTACTGTTAACCCTAAAGAGCTCACAAAACAGATTGTGTTATACTTTCGTTAGTTTCCCAAACCTTTAAATAAAATCCTTGTTTTGATTGCTGGTCTCCTTTCACTCTTCAATCCCGAAACTTGTACCTCTCGTACATCACAATATATAATAAATATACCACAGGGTTAACCTGCTAAATATATAATAAATATACCACTGGTTAACCTCTAATATTATAAATATACCACTGGGTTAACCTCTAATATATAATATATACCAGGGTTTCTAAATATATAATAAATATACCGGGTTAACCTGCTAAATATCAGTGCCTTGTTATTTACAGCCTTATTCTAAAATGGATTTAAATTAATATAAAATCCTCAGCAATCTACACACAATACCCCATAATGACCAACAAAAAACAGTTTTAACATTTTTGCAAATGTATTAAAAATGTAAAACAAAATACCTTATAACATAAATACTAAGACCCTTTTGCTATGAGACTCAAAATTGAGCAGAAGTGCATTAGGTCATCTGAGAATTTCTCAACTTGATTGGGGTCCACCTGTGTAAATTCAATTGATTGGCCTTGATTTGGAAAGCACACCTGTCTGTATAAGGTCCCACAGTTGACAGTGCATGTCTGATTGAGGAATTATGATTATGACTAAAATTGTTTCACCCCAATACTGATGATACTTGTGAACTGTATTAGGTTATCATTATGAACCCACTACACAGGTTAAACTGCTGAGACAAACATTCCAGAGTGAGGGGACTAGAAACTTTTAAAGGCCTCCTAAGGTGGCGACAAATCCTTTGTGTGGCGTGTAAAAGCTGTTATGTGTGTTTTGGCGGCAGAGCTCTCCATGATTAAACATACAGATCATTCTTGCTGGTTGTGGACCTTTTGTTTAATTCATGATTAAACCCAGAGCCTTACACCCTCTGGGAATTATTCAGAGCATTAAGTTTGATTAATTAGAGATAGAAATTCTCAGAGCAAAACCTGCCTGTAGGTTGAAGGAATTGTCCGTAGAGCTCAGAGACAGGATTGTGTCAAAGCACAGATCTGGGGAAGGTTACCAAAAAAATGTCTGCAGCATTGATCCCCAAGAGCACAGTGGCCTCCATCATTCTTAAATGGAAGAAGTTTGAACCACCAAGACACTTCCCTAGAGCTGGCCGCCCGGCTAAACTGAGCAATCGGGAAAGGGCCTTTGGTCAGGGAGGTGACCAAGAACCCAATGGTCACTCTGAGAGATCCAGAGTTCCTCTGTGGAGATGGGAGAACCTTCCAGAAGGACAACCATATCTGCAACACTCCACCAATCAGGCCTTTATGGTAGAGTGGCCAGACAGAAGCCACTCCTCAGTAAAGGCATGACAGCCCGCTTGGAGTTTAACAAAAGCACCTAAAGACTCTCGGACCATGAGAAACAAGATTCTCTGGTCTGATGAAACCAAGATTAAACTATTTGGCCTGAAAGCCAAGTGTCGCATCTGGAGGAAACCTGGCACCATCCCTACGGTGAAGCATGATGGTGGTAGCATCATGCTGTGGGGATGTTTTTCAGCGGCAGGTACTGGGAAACTGAGTCAGAATCGAGGCAAATATAAACGAGCAAAAGTACAGAGAGATCCTTGATGAAAACCTGCTCCAGAGCGCTCAGGACCTCAGACTGGGGCGAGGGTTCACCCTTCCAACAGGACAACGACCCTAAGCACACAGCCAAGACAACGCAGGTTGGCTTGGGACAAGTCTCTGAATGTCCTTGAATGGCCCAGCCAGAGCCCAGACTTGAACCCGATCGAACATCTCAGGAGAGACCTGAAAATAGCTGTGCAATGACGCTCCCCATCCAACCTGACCAGAGCTTGAAAGGATCTGCAGAGAAGAATGGGAGAAACTCCCCAAATACAGGTGTGCCAAGCTTGTAGCCATACCCAAGAAGACTCAAGGTTGTAATCGCTGCGAAAGGTGCTTCAACAAAGTACTGAGTGAAGGGTCTGAATACTTATGTGATATTTGTTTTTTATTTGTAATACATTTGCAAAAAAATTAAAATAAACTATTTTTGCTTTGTCATTATGGGGTATTGTGTGTAGATTGGTGAGGGGAAAAACAATTTAATCCATTTTAGAATAAGGCCGTAACGTAACAAAATGTGGAAAAAGTCAAGTGGTCTGAATACTTTCCAAATGCACTGTAGGCATTTTATCTGAGAAAATGTAGCCTATTTCATTAGGAACGGTATCTCTCTTTATATTTGGAGCTTCTGGGTCAGTGGTGCTCAATAACCTGAGTTACTGAGAGCCTCTTAGCTGGTGTGTTTCTGTTATAGAATGAAAGATATATTCTCTGCATAACATAGACAAACAGGCACTCACTGCATAATGTTCCTATAACAGACAAACAGCACTCACTGCATAATGTTCCTATAACAGACAAACAGCACTCACTGCATAATGTTCCTATAACAGACAAACAGCACTCACTGCATAATGTTCCTATAACAGACAAACAGCACTCACTGCATAATGTTCCTAACAGACAAACAGCACTCACTGCATAATGTTCCTATAACAGACAAACAGCACTCACTGCATAATGTTCCCTCTATAACAGACAAACAGCACTCACTGCATAATGTTCCTATAACAGACAAACAACACTCTGACTGCATAATGTTCCTATAACAGACAAACAGCACTCACTGCATAATGTTCCTATAACAGACAAACAGCACTCACTGCATAATGTTCCTATAACAGACAAACAGCACTCACTGCATAATGTTCCTATAACAGACAAACAGCACTCACTGCATAATGTTCTATAACAGACAAACAACACTCTGACTGCATAATGTTCCTATAACAGACAAACAACACTCTGACTGCATAATGTTCCTATAACAGACAGACAACACTCTGACTCTGCATAATGTTCCTAACAGACAAACAACACTCTGACTGCATAATGTTCCTATAACAGACAAACAACACTCTGACTGCATAATGTTCCTATAACAGACAAACAGCACTCACTGCATAATGTTCCCCTATAACAGACAAACAGCACTCACTGCATAATATTCCTATAACAGACAAACAGCACTCACTGCATAATGTTCCTATAACAGACAAACAGCACTCACTGCATAATGTTCCTATAACAGACAAACAGCACTCACTGCATAATGTTCCTATAACAGACAAACAACACTCTGACTGCATAATGTTCCTATAACAGACAAACAACACTCTGACTGCATAATGTTCCCTATAACAGACAGACAACACTCTGACTCTACATAATGTTCCTAACAGACAAACAACACTCTGACTGCATAATGTTCCTATAACAGACAAACAACACTCTGACTGCATAATGTTCCTATAACAGACAAACAGCACTCACTGCATAATGTTCCTATAACAGACAAACAGCACTCACTGCATAATATTCCTATAACAGACAAACAGCACTCACTGCATAATGTTCCTATAACAGACAAACAGCACTCACTGCATAATGTTCCTATAACAGACAAACAGCACTCACTGCATAATGTTCCTATAACAGACAAACAACACTCTGACTGCATAATGTTCCTATAACAGACAAACAGCACTCACTGCATAATGTTCCTAACAGACAAACAGCACTCACTGCATAATGTTCCTATAACAATCAATTTTATTTTATATAGCCCTTCTTACATCAGCTAATATCTCGAAGTGCTGTACAGAAACCCAGCCTAAAACCCCAAACAGCTAGTAATGCAGGTGTAGAAGCACGGTGGCTAGGAAAACTCCCTAGAAAGGCGAAAACCTAGGAAGAAACCTAGAGAGGAACCAGGCTATGAGGGGTGGCCAGTCCTCTTCTGGCTGTGCCGGGTGAAGATTATAACAGAACCATGCCAATATGTTCAAAATGTTCATAAGTGACAAGCATGGTCAAATAATAATCAGGAATAAATCTCAGTTGGCTTTTCATAGCCGATCATTAAGAGTTGAAAACAGCAGGTCTGGGACAGGTAGGGGTTCCATAACACGCAGGCAGAACAGTTGAAACTGGAATAGCAGCAAGGCCAGGCGGACTGGGGACAGCAAGGGAGTCACCACGGCCGGTAGTCCCGACGTATGGTCCTAGGTGCTCAGGTCTCTCAGTTGGCTTTTCATAGCCGATCATTAAGAGTTGAAAACAGCAGGTCTGGGACAGGTAGGGGTTCGTAAACACGAGGCAGAACAGTTGAAACTGGAATAGCAGCAAGACCAGGCGGACTGGGGACAGCAAGGTGTCATCATGCCCGGTAGTCCTGACGTATGGTCCTAGGGCTCAGGTTCTCAGAGAGAAAGAGAGAACGAGAGAATTAGAGAGAGCATACTTAAATTCACACAGGACACTGGATAAGACAGGACAAGTACTCCAGGTATAACCAACTAACCCCAGCCCCCCGACACATAAACTACTGCAGCATAAATACTGGAGGCTGAGACAGGAGGCGGTCCGGAGACACTGTGGCCCCATCCGAAGAAACCCCGGACAGGGCCAAACAGGAAGGATATAACCCCACCCACTCTGCCAAAGCACAGCCCCCCGCACCACTAGAGGGATATCCTCAACCACCAACTTACAATCCTGAGACAAGGCCGAGTATAGCCCACAGAGGTCTCCACCACAGCACAAACCAAGGGGGCGCCAACCCAGACAGGAAGATCACGTCAGTAACTCAACCCACTCAAGTGACGCACCCCCTCCCAGGGACGGCATGAAAGAGCACCAGCAAGCCAGTGACTCAGCCCCTGCAACAGGGTTAGAGGCAGAGAACCCCAGTGGAGAGGGGAACCGGCCCGGCAGAGACAGCAAGGGCTGTTCGTTGCTCCAGAGCCTTTCCGTTCACCTTCACACTCCTGGGCCAGACTACACTCAATCATATGACCTACTGAAGAGATAAGTCTTCAGTAAAGACTTAAAGGGTTGAGACCGAGTCTGCGTCTCTCACATGGGTAGGCAGACTGTTCCATAAAAATGGAGATCTATAGGAGAAAGCCCTGCCTCCCGCTGTTTGCTTAGAAATTCTAGGGACAATTAGGAGGCCTACGTCTTGTGACCGTAGCGTACGTATTGGTATGTACGGCAGGACCAACTCGGAAAGATAGGTAGGAGCAAGCCCATGTAACGCTTTATAGGTTAACAGTAAAACCTTGAAATCAGCCCCTTGCCTTAACAGGAAGCCAGTGTAGGGAAGCTAGCACTGGAGTAATATGATCAAATTTCTTGGTTCTAGTCAGGATTCTAGCAGCCGTATTTAGCACTAACTGAAGTTTATTTAGTGCTTTATCCGGGTAGCCGGAAAATAGAGCATTGCAGTAGTCTAACCTAGAAGTAACAAATGCATGGATTAATTTTTCTGCATCATTTTTGGACAGAAAATTTCTGATTTTTGCAATGTTACGTAGATGGAAAAAAGCTGTCCTTGAAACAGTCTTGATATGTTCGTCAAAAAGAGAGATCAGGGTCAAGAGTAACGCTCGAGGTCCTTCACAGTTTTATTTGAGACGACTTTACAACCATCAAGATGAATTGTCAGATTTAACAGAAGATCTCTTTGTTTCTTGGGACCTAGAACAAGCATCTCTGTTTTGTCCGAGTTTAAAAGTAAAACGTTTTCAGCCATCCACTTCCTTATGTCTGAAACACAGGCTTCTAGCGAGGGCAATTTTGGGGCTTCCACCATGTTTCATTGAAATGTACAGCTGTGTGTCATCCGCATAGCAGTGAAAGTTAACATTATGTTTTCGAATAACATCCCCAAGAGGTAAAATATATAGTGAAAACAATAGTGGTCCTAAAACGGAACCTTGAGGAACACCGAAATGTACAGTTGATTTGTCGGAGGACAGACCATTCACAGAGACAAACTGATATCTTTCCGACAGGTAAGATCTAAACCAGGCCAGAACTTGTCCGTGTAGACCAATTTGGGTTTCCAGTCTCTCCAAAAAAGAATGTGGTGATCGATGGTGTCAAAGGCAGCACTAAGGTCTAGTAGCACGAGGACAGATGCAGAGCCTCGGTCTGACGCCATTAAAAAGGTCATTTACCACCTTCACAAGTGCAGTCTCAGTGCTATGATGGGGTCTAAAACCAGACTGAAGCATTTCGTACACATTGTTTGTCTTCAGAAAGGCAGTGAGTTGCTGCGCAACAGCTTTTTCTAAAAATTTTTTAGAGGAATGGAAGATTCGATATAGGCCGATAGTTTTTTATATTTTCCGGGTCAAGGTTTGGCTTTTTCAAGAGAGGCTTTATCACTGCCACTTTTAGTGAGTTTGGTACACATCCGGTGGATAGAGAGCTGTTTATTATGTTCAACATAGGAGGGCCAAGCACAGGAAAGCAGCTCCTTCAGCAGTTTAGTAGGAATAGGATCCAGTATGCAGCTTGAAGGTTTAGAGGCCATGATTATTTTCATCATTGTGTCAAGAGATATAGTACTAAAACACTTAAGTGTCTCTCCCGATCCCAGGCCCTCGCAGAATCTGTGCAGATCCAGGACAGCTAAGCCCTGGAGGAATACGCAGATTCAAAGAGGAGTCCGTAATTTGCTTTCTAATGGTCATGATCTTTTCCTCAAAGAAGTTCATGAATTTATTACTGCTGAAGTGAAAGCCATCCTCTCTTGGGGAATGCTACTTTTTAGTTAGCTTTGCAACAGTATCAAAAAGAAATTTTGGATTATTCTTATTTTCCTCGATTAAGTTGGAAAAGTAAGATGATCGAGCAGCAGTGAGGGCTCTTCGGTACTGCACGGTACTGTCTTTCCAAGCTAGTCGGAAGACTTCCAGTTTGGTGTGGCGCCATTTCCGTTCCAATTTCCTGGAAGCTTGCTTCAAAGCTCGGGGTATTTTCTGTATACCAGGGAGCTAGTTTCTTATGACAAATGTTTTTCGTTTTTAGGGGTGCAACTGCATCTAGGGTATTGCGCAAGGTTAAATTGAGTTCCTCAGTTAAGTGGTTAACTGATTTTTGTCCTCTGACGTCCTTGGGTAGGCAGAAGGAGTCTGGAAGGGCATCAAGGAATTTTTGTGTTGTCTGAGAATTTATAGCACGACTTTTGATGCTCCTTGGTTGGGGTCTGAGCAGATTATTTGTTGCGATTGCAAACGTAATAAAATGGTGGTCCGATAGTCCAGGATTTTGTGGAAAAACATTAAGATCTACAACATTTATTCCACGGGACAAAAACTAGGTCCAGAGTATGACTGTGGCAGTGAGTAGGTCCAGAGACATGTTGGACAAAACCCACTGAGTCGATGATGGCTCCGAAAGACTTTTGGAGTGGGTCTGTGGACTTCTCCATGTGAATATTAAAATCACCAAAAATTAGAATATGATCTGCTATGACTACAAGGTCTGATAGGAATTCAGGAAACTCAGAGAGGAACGCTGTATATGGCCCAGGAGGCCTGTAAACAGTAGCTATAAAAAGTGATTGAGTAGGCTGCATAGATTTCATGACTAGAAGCTCAAAAGATGAAAACGCCATTTTTTTTTTGTAAATTGAAATTTGCTATCGTAAATGTTAGCAACACCTCCGCCTTTGCGGGATGCACGGGGAATATGGTCACTAGTGTAACCAGGAGGTGAGGCCTCATTTAACACAGCAAATTCATCAGGCTTAAGCCATGTTTCAGTCAGGCCAATCACATCAAGATTATGATCAGTGATTAGTTCATTGACTATGACTGCCTTTGAAGTGAGGGATCTAACATTAAGTAACCCTATTTTGAGATGTGAGGTATCACGATCTCTTTCAATAATGGCAGGAATGGAGGAGGTCTTTATCCTAATAAGATTGCTAGGGTGAACACCGCCATGTTTAGTTTTTGCCCAACCTAGGTCGAGGCACAGACACAGTCTCAATGGGTATGGCTGAGCTGACTACACTGACTATGCTATTGGCAGACTCCACTAAGCTGGCAGGTTGGCTAACAGCCTGCTGCCTGGCCTGCACCCTATTTCACTGTGGGGCTAGAGGAGTTAGAGCCCTATCTATGTTGGTAGATAAGAGGAGAGCACCCCTCCAGCTAGGATGGAGTCCGTCACTCCTCAGCAGGTCAGGCTTGGTCCTGTTTGTGGGTGAGTCCCAGAAAGAGGGCCAATTATCCACAAATGTTATCTTTTGGGGAGGGGCAGAAAACAGTTTTCAACCAGCGATTGAGTGCTGAGACTCTGCTGTAGAGCTCGTCACTTCCCCTAACTGGGAGGGGGCCAGAGACAATTACTCGATGCCGACACATCTTTCTAGCTGATTTACAAGCTGAAGCTATGTTGCACTTGGTGACCTCTGACTGTTTCATCCTAACATCGTTGGTGCCGCGTGGATAACAATATCTCTATACTCTCTACACTCGCCAGTTTTAGCTTTAGCCAGCACCATCTTTAGATTAGCCTTAACGTCGGTAGCCCTGCCCCCCTGGTAAACAGTGTATGATCGCTGGGTGATTCGTTTTAAGTCTAATACTGCGGGTAATGGAGTCGCCAATGACTAGGGTTTTCAATTTGTCAGAGCTAATGGTGGGAGCCTTCGGCGTCTCAGACCCCGTAACGGGAGGAGTAGAGACAAGAGAAGACTCAGACTCAGACTCCCGACTCGCTACATAATGGGGAAAACCGGTTGAAGGTTTCTGTCGGCTGAATGAGCGACACCGGTTGAGCATTCCAACAGTATTTCCCTCCAGAAGCCATGAGAAAGTTGTCCGCTGCGGGGGACTGTGCGGGGGGATTTATACTAACGTTACTGTCTGTACTTACTGGTGGCACAGACGCTGTTTCTTCCTTTCCTACACTGAAATTACCCTTGCCTAACGATTGCGTCTGAAGCTGGGCTTGTAGCACAGCTATTCTCGCACGTAAGGCGATCGTTCTCCTGTATATTATGAGTACAGCGACTGCAATTAGAAGACATCATGTTAATGTTACTACTTAGCTTCGGCTGTTGAAGATGTTGACGAACCATGTCCAGATAAAGCGTCCGGAGTGAAAAAGTTGAATAAGGGAAAAAAGTTGCGATGGAAAAAAGGAAAATAAAGTAAAATTGGCAGCTAAAAATTATTACATTATGCAGTACATTATGCAGTACATTATAACAGACAAACAGCACTCACTGCATAATGTTCCTATAACAGACAAACAGCACTCACTGCATAATGTTCCTATAACAGACAAACAGCACTCACTGCATAATGTTCCTATAACAGACAAACAGCACTCACTGCATAATGTTCCAACAGACAAACAGCACTCACTGCATAATGTTCCTATAACAGACAAACAGCACTCACTGCACAATGTTCCTATAAAAGACAAACAGCACTCACTGCATAATGTTCCTATAACAGACAAACAACACTCTGACTGCATAATGTTCCTATAACAGACAAACAGCACTCACTGCATAATGTTCCTATAACAGACAAACAGCACTCACTGCATAATGTTCCTATAACAGACAAACAGCACTCACTGCATAATGTTCCTATAACAGACAAACAGCACTCACTGCATAATGTTCCTATAACAGACAAACAACACTCTGACTGCATAATGTTCCTATAACAGACAAACAACACTCTGACTGCATAATGTTCCTATAACAGACAAACAGCACTCACTGCATAATGTTCCTATAACAGACAAACAGCACTCACTGCATAATGTTCCTATAACAGACAAACAGCACTCACTGCATAATGTTCCTATAACAGACAAACAGCACTCACTGCATAATGTTCCTATAACAGACAAACAGCACTCACTGCATAATGTTCCTATAACAGACAAACAGCACTCACTGCATAATGTTCCTATAACAGACAAACAGCACTCACTGCATAATGTTCCTAACAGACAAACAGCACTCACTGCATAATGTTCCTATAACAAACAAAAACAGCACTCACTGCATAATGTTCCTATAACAGACAAACAGCACTCACTGCATAATGTTCCTATAACAGACAAACAACACTCTGACTCTGCATAATGTTCCTATAACAGACAAACAGCACTCACTGCATAATGTTCCTATAACAGACAAACAGCACTCTGACTCTGAATAATGTTCCTATAACAGACAAACAGCACTCACTGCATAATGTTCCTATAACAGACAAACAACACTCTGACTCTGCATAATGTTCCTATAACAGACAAACAACACTCTGACTACATAATGTTCCTATAACAGACAAACAACACTCTGACTCTGCATAATGTTCCTATAACAGACAAACAACACTGACTACATAATGTTCCTATAACAGACAAACAACACTGACTACATAATGTTCCTATAACAGACAAACAACACTCTGACTCTGCATAATGTTCCTATAACAGACAAACAACACTCTGACTACATAATGTTCCTATAACAGACAAACAACACTCTGACTGCATAATGTTCCTATAACAGACAAACAGTCTCACTGCATAATGTTCCTATAACAGACAAACAGCACTCACTGCATAATGTTCCTATAACAGACAAACAACACTCACTGCATAATGTTCCTATAACAGACAAACAGCACTCACTGCATAATGTTCCTATAACAGACAAACAGCACTCACTGCATAATGTTCCTATAACAGACAAACAACACTCTGACTGCATAATGTTCCTATAACAGACAAACAGCACTCACTGCATAATGTTCCTATAACAGACAAACAGCACTCACTGCATAATGTTCCTATAACAGACAAACAGCACTCACTGCATAATGTTCCTATAACAGACAAACAGCACTAACTGCATAATGTTCCTATAACAGACAAACAGCACTCACTGCATAATGTTCCTATAACAGACAAACAGCACTCACTGCATAATGTTCCTATAACAGACGAACAGCACTCAATGCATAATGTTCCTATAACAGACAAACAGCACTCACTGCATAATGTTCCTATAACAGACAAACAACACTCTGACTCTGCATAATGTTCCTATAACAGACAAACAGCACTCACTGCATAATGTTCCTATAACAGACAAACAGCACTCTGACTCTGCATAATGTTCCTATAACAGACAAACAGCACTCTGACTCTGCATAATGTTCCTATAACAGACAAACAGCACTCTGACTCTGCATAATGTTCCTATAACAGACAAACAACACTCTGACTCTGCATAATGTTCCTATAACAGACAAACAACACTCTGACTACATAATGTTCCTATAACAGACAAACAACACTGACTACATAATGTTCCTATAACAGACAAACAACACTGACTACATAATGTTCCTATAACAGACAAACAACACTGACTACATAATGTTCCTATAACAGACAAACAACACTCTGACTCTGCATAATGTTCCTATAACAGACAAACAACACTCTGACTACATAATGTTCCTATAACAGACAAACAACACTCTGACTGCATAATGTTCCTATAACAGACAAACAGCACTCACTGCATAATGTTCCTATAACAGACAAACAGCACTCACTGCATAATGTTCCTATAACAGACAAACAACACTCTGACTGCATAATGTTCCTATAACAGACAAACAACACTCTGACTGCATAATGTTCCTATAACAGACAAACAGCACTCACTGCATAATGTTCCTATAACAGACAAACAGCACTCACTGCATAATGTTCCTATAACAGACAAACAGCACTCACTGCATAATGTTCCTATAACAGACAAACAGCACTCACTGCATAATGTTCCTATAACAGACAAACAGCACTCACTGCATAATGTTCCTATAACAGATAAACAGCACTCACTGCATAATGTTCCTATAACAGACAAACAGCACTCACTGCATAATGTTCCTATAACAGACGAACAGCACTCACTGCATAATGTTCCTATAACAGACAAACAGCACTCACTGCATAATGTTCCTATAACAGACAAACAGCACTCACTGCATAATGTTCCTATAACAGACAAACAACACTCTGACTGCATAATGTTCCTATAACAGACAAACAGCACTCACTGCATAATGTTCCTATAACAGACAAACAGCACTCACTGCATAATGTTCCTATAACAGACAAACAGCACTCACTGCATAATGTTCCTATAACAGACAAACAGCACTCACTGCATAATGTTCCTATAACAGACAAACAGCACTCACTGCATAATGTTCCTATAACAGACAAACAACACTCACTGCATAATGTTCCTATAACAGACAAACAGCACTCACTGCATAATGTTCCTATAACAGACAAACAGCACTCACTGCATAATGTTCCTATAACAGACAAACAGCACTCACTGCATAATGTTCCTATAACAGACAAACAACACTCACTGCATAATGTTCCTATAACAGACAAACAGCACTCACTGCATAATGTTCCTATAACAGACAAACAGCACTCACTGCATAATGTTCCTAACAGACAAACAGCACTCACTGCATAATGTTCCTATAACAGACAAACAGCACTCACTGCATAATGTTCCTATAACAGACAAACAGCACTCACTGCATAATGTTCCTATAACAGACAAACAGCACTCACTGCATAATTTTCCTATAACAGACAAACAGCACTCACTGCATAATGTTCCTATAACAGACAAACAACACTCTGACTCTGCATAATGTTCCTATAACAGACAAACAACACTCTGACTGCATAATGTTCCTATAACAGACAAACAACACTCTGACTCTGCATAATGTTCCTATAACAGACAAACAACACTCTGACTCTGCATAATGTTCCTAACAGACAAACAACACTCTGACTCTGCATAATGTTCCTATAACAGACAAACAACACTCTGACTCTGCATAATGTTCCTATAACAGACAAACAACACTCTGACTCTGCATAATGTTCCTATAACAGACAAACAACACTCTGACTGCATAATGTTCCTAACAGACAAACAACACTCTGACTCTGCATAATGTTCCTATAACAGACAAACAACACTCTGACTACATAATGTTCCTATAACAGACAAACAACACTCTGACTGCATAATGTTCCTTAACAGACAAACAACACTCTGACTACATAATGTTCCTATAACAGACAAACAACACTCTGACTCTGCATAATGTTCCTATAACAGACAAACAACACTCTGACTACATAATGTTCCTTAACAGACAAACAACACTCTGACTACATAATGTTCCTATAACAGACAAACAACACTCTGACTGCATAATGTTCCTTAACAGACAAACAACACTCTGACTCTGCATAATGTTCCTATAACAGACAAACAACACTCTGACTGCATAATGTTCCTATAACAGACAAACAACACTCTGACTGCATAATGTTCCTAACAGACAAACAACACTCTGACTGCATAATGTTCCTAACAGACAAACAACACTCTGACTGCATAATGTTCCTATAACAGACAGACAACACTCTGACTGCATAATGTTCCTATAACAGACAGACAACACTCTGACTACATAATGTTCCTATAACAGACAAACAACACTCTGACTCTGCATAATGTTCCTATAACAGACAAACAACACTCTGACTACATAATGTTCCTTAACAGACAAACAACACTCTGACTACATAATGTTCCTATAACAGACAAACAACACTCTGACTGCATAATGTTCCTATAACAGACAAACAACACTCTGACTCTGCATAATGTTCCTATAACAGACAAACAACACTCTGACTGCATAATGTTCCTATAACAGACAAACAACACTCTGACTGCATAATGTTCCTAACAGACAAACAACACTCTGACTGCATAATGTTCCTAACAGACAAACAACACTCTGACTGCATAATGTTCCTATAACAGACAGACAACACTCTGACTGCATAATGTTCCTATAACAGACAAACAACACTCTGACTGCATAATGTTCCTATAACAGACAAACAACACTGACTGCATAATGTTCCTATAACAGACAAATAACACTCTATTTTTTAAAATTTTAATTGAAAACGATCAGAATTAGGTACTTAATTGTTACCCAGAAATGATTTGAAATTGAGACAAAACAGCTACATTGGACCTTTTAATCCCTGCTTCTGACATCTCACGCTCAACAACAGATAGGGGGTGGGTTAGTGGTAAATGTCTCTAACCACTACATCACCATAGATAGAAAATAAATGTCTCTGTAATGATCAGGTTAGTCCAGAGGAGGCAGCAGAGTCAACACGAACTGACAGGAAATAAACTACATGAGGATGGACGCACACACAATCAGAGCACCACTGAGCTAAACGCAAGGCCTTAGTACGGGGGGAGCCAAATCCAATCTTTCAGGTCTCAGACAAGGTTGTTGATCAGGTGAGTGCAGACCAGCTAGAGGTCTAATGTTTTCCTGCGTGGCGTTAAGGTGGGTTGCAGACAGGGTCTAAATAAGTCATCTGTCTGATAGCCTGCAGGCTGGAAAATATAGGATCTTCTCTTATTATCACACCAGCTGATGGCTGCCACTTGAAAACAGTACTGTAGGCAGGCTCTAAATAAACCATACACACGCTTCCATAGATTTAACAGTGGCTCAAACACTATTTAGAAATACTGCAGTCTACTACTAACTTATACACAGGTAAAGTAAATCAAATATATGCTGATAAAATGGTGGTGTTGATACTTTACAAAATACAAGCGTAACAGTTACTAACAAACTGTAAACCGAGTTGAGCTAAAGCCTAGGCATTAGTGTTGGGGAGCTAACTCAAATCTTCAGGTCTCAGCCAAGGTTATTGATCGACATCTAATGAGGCGGCAGGTAGCTTAGTGGTTAAGAGCGTAGTGCCAGTAACCGAAAGGTCGCTGGTTCTAATCCCTGAGCTGACTAGTGGAAAAATCTGTCGATGTGCCCTTGAGCAAGGCACTTAACCCTAATTGCTCCTTCTAAGTCGCTCTGGATAAGAGCGTCTGCTAAATGACTAAAATGTAATGTAAATTATGTTCCTGCTGTGAGACAGGCAGACAGGCAGACAGACAGGGCCTACAGGAGTACACTACACTACACTACAGCCTGGACAGATATAAAAGAGTGTCACTGCTCATATTAGCTGTTGGCTACCACTATAAAACAGTATTATAAGTAAACCCTTTTATAGGTCAACCACAAACGTATTTATATCTGTGTTGTTGTTGTTTTTAATCGCACTGCTTTGCTTTATCTTGGCCAGGTCGCAGTTGTAAATGAGAACTTGTTCTCAACTGGCTTACCTGGTTAAATAAAGGTTAAATTTTAAAAATTGTAAATAATTTATATTATACATAAGTGTTTGTTCTTGACCTACATATAAACATATAGCCTATACCAGCATTTCCCAAACTCAGTGTTTTGGTTTTTACACTAGCACTACACAGTTTATTCAAATAATCAAAGCTTGACGATTAGTTGATTATTTAAATCATTTGTGTAGTGTTGGGCAAAAACCAAAACGTGCACCCATTGGGGTCCTGAGGACCGAGTTTGGGAAACCCTGAACTCTACTGTTAGACCAGTGTGTAGTAGGCCTTTGTGCTTCCAAATTCAACAGGTGCTGAAAGTAAACTGTTGTTTATAACACTGCAGTCAACTAAATGGCATGTACACTAAAACA
>NW_025538364.1:0-20140 GCF_020615455.1 Coregonus clupeaformis | reverse complement strand
CCCCTACCAATTCCTGGACTGCCCCCGGGACCCCACACACACAATTGTGTTCTTTACTGTATTCTAAAGAATATACTTTTGGTTTACATATGTTTATGGTTTTGTTGTATGCCACTGTATACAACAGTAATGTTTGGCCTAATAAATATTTTCTGTTTCTACATTGCATTGGTGTTTACAGTGTACTTGTTACCCCTCTCAGCAGATTACTTTCACTGTAGAACATTGTATTGAAATGTAGATATAAGCCTATGAAAGACCAAAGAGCTTTAGATTTAGAACAAATCAAAAATTTGCTATTATGAAAGAAGTGTTTGCCATTTGATGCAAATGCTTCATTCTGACATGTGTTTATGGCATTTTGAATGCAGTGTTACATTTTGAAGGAGATGTGAGGCATTTTGCATTTTGTGTGTGCAGTTTTGGAAATTGTGTGTAGAGTTTTGAAAAAAGGAGACATAGTTTTGAAAACGTGTGTAAGCATTTGGAAAAAACTGTAATTGAGAAATGTTGTGACTAAACTGAAATGATATTACCAAAGCAAGATAAATGACATAAAAACAAACAAACAAGGGGTAAAGACTTTGGTGCAATTTAAATTATATTATGGGCAGAAAACCCAATTCATCTCCATCGTTCAATGAAGTTAACTAAACCTTTTGATATAGACAATAATTTCTATGACTGTTTCACCGGTAAAGTGGACAAACTGAGAAGTGAAATGACAACATTGAACAGTGAACCATCATATGTGTGTATTGAAGATGTAATAATGAAAGAGAAGGATTGCCATTTTGAATTTGGTCAAGTTTGTGTGGAATAGGTGGAAAAACGGTTCTTATGAATAATGATAAGCCACCAGGTATAGACAACCTAGATGGGAAACTGTATTACCACCCGTATTTGCCATGTCTTTAACCAAAGCCTAAAGGAGTGTGTGTATCTACAGGCGTGGAAGGACGCTAAAGTAATTCCACTACCTAAAAATAGTAAAGCACCCTTTGCTGGCTCTAACAGCCAATCAGTTTGCTGCCTGTTCTTAGTAAACTGATGGAGCGAATTGTGTTTAACTTTGAACAAATATATATACAGTGGGGAAAAAAGTATTTAGTCAGCCACCAATTGTGCAAGTTCTCCCACTTAAAAAGATGAGAGAGGCCTGTAATTTTCATCATAGGTACACGTCAACTTATGACAGACAAAATGAGGAAAAAAATCCAGAAAATCACATTGTAGGATTTTTAATGAATTTATTTGCAAATAATGGTGGAAAATAAGTATTTGGTCACCTACAAACAAGCAAGATTTCTGGCTCTCACAGACCTGTAACTTCTTCTTTAAGAGGCTCCTCTGTCCTCCACTCGTCACCTGTATTAATGGCACCTGTTTGAACTTGTTATCAGTATAAAAACACCTGTCCACAACCTCAAACAGTCACATTCCAAACTCCACTATGGCCAAGACCAAAGAGCTGTCAAAGGACACCAGAAACAAAATTGTAGACCTGCACCAGGCTGGGAAGACTGAATCTGCAGTAGGTAAGCAGCTTGATTTGAAGAAATCAACTGTGGGAGCAATTATTAGGAAATGGAAGACATACAAGACCACTGATAATCTCCCCCTCGATCTAGGGCTCCACGCAAGATCTCACCCCGTGGGGTCAAAATGATCACAAGAACGGTGAGCAAAAATCCCAGAACCACACAGGGGGACCTAGTGAATGACCTGCAGAGAGCTGGGACCAAAGTAACAAAGCCTACCATCAGTAACACACTACGCCGCCAGGGACTCAAATCCTGCAGTGCCAGATGTGTCCCCCTGCTTAAGCCAGTACATGTCCAGGCCCATCTGAAGTTTGCTAGAGTGCATTTGGATGATCCAGAAGAGGATTGGGAGAATGTCATATGGTCAGATGAAACCAAAATAGAACTTTTTTGGTAAAAACTCAACTCGTCGTGTTTGGAGGACAAAGAATGCTGAGTTGCATCCAAAGAACACCATACCTACTGTGAAGCATGGGGGTGGAAACATCATGCTTTGGGGCTGTTTTTCTGCAAAGGGGACCAGGACGAGCTGATCCGTGTAAAGGAAAGAATGAATGGGGCCATGTATCGTGAGATTTTGAGTGAAAACCTCCTTCCATCAGCAAGGGCATTGAAGATGAAACGTAGCTGGGTCTTTCAGCATGTCAATGATCCCAAACACACCGCCCGGGCAACGAAGGAGTGGCTTCGTAAGAAGCATTTCAAGGTCCTGGAGTGGCCTAGCCAGTCTCCAGGTCTCAACCCCATAGAAAATCTTTGGAGGGAGTTGAAAGTCTGTGTTACCCAGCGACAGCCCCAAAACATCACTGCTCTAGAGGAGATCTGCATGGAGGAATGGGCCAAAATACCAGCAACAGTGTGTGAAAACCTTGTGAAGACTTACAGAAAACGTTTGACCAAATACTTATTTTCCACCATAATTTGCAAATAAATTCATTAAAAATCCTACAATGTGATTTTCTGGAGAAAAAAAATCTTGTTTTGTCTGTCATAGTTGACGTGTACCTATGATGAAAATTACAGGCCTCTCCATCTTTTTAAGTGGGAGAACTTGCACAATTGGTGGCTGACTAAATACTTTTTCCCCCCACTGTATATATATATTTTTAAACAAGTTAACTACTGACTTTCAGCATGCATATAGAGAAGGGCACTCAACTTTTACTGTACTGACTCAGATGACTGATGATTGGCTAAAAGAAATGGATAATAAGATGATAGTTGGTGCTGTATTGTTAGATTTCAGTGCAGCCTTTGATGTTATTGATCATCATTTGTTGTTGACAAAACAAGTTGGAAGAAGCTGAGGTCCTAGGAGTAACATAGGATGGTCAGTTATCATGGTCAAGTCATACTGACAGTTGTTGTGAAGATGGGGAGAGGTACAGTGCCTTCGAAGTATTCAGACCCCTTGACTTTTTCCACATTTTGTTGCTGTTACAGCCTTATTCTAAAATGGATTAAATATTTACAAAAATATCAGCAATCTACACACAATACCCCATAATGACAAAGTGAAAACCGCTCCCCATCCAACCTGACAGAACTTGAGAGGATCTGCAGAGAAGAATGGGAGAAACTCCCCAAATACAGGTGTGCCAAGCTTGTAGCGTCATACCCAAGAAGACTCAAGGCTGTAATCGCTGCCAAAGGCGCTTCAACAAAGTACTGAGTAAAGGGTCTGAATACTTATTTAAATGTGATATTTCCGTTTTATATTTGTAATAAATTAGCAAAATTTTCAAAAAACTTTTTTTTCTTTGTCATTATGGGGTATCGTGTGTAAATTGTTGAGGGAAAAAAACAATTTAATCCATTTTAGAATCAGGCTGTAATGTAACAACATGTGGAAAAAGTCAAGGGGTCTGATGCTCTTTGTTTTTGACACAAAGATCAACTGTACTAGTTACTCAGGCTTTGATCTTGTCCCATCTTGATTACTGTCTGGTAATATGGTCAGGTGCAGCAAAGACAGACCTAGCTAAGCTGCAACTGGCTCAAACCAAAGCAACACGCATTGCCCTTAACTGCACACAGATGGAACATCAAGAACATGCATCATAGTCTGTCATGGTTGAGGGTTGAGGAGAAAATGGACTACTTCTCTTCTAGTCTTTTAAGAAACATTTGTGTGTTGAAAATGCCTAACCACTTGTCTAATCTATTTGCATACACTTCCAAACAGACATACATAACCCACCAGACACACCACTATGGGTTTCTTCACAGTAACCAATACAAAAAACAGATTTAATGCGTCGCTCAGTTCTGTATAGAGCCATGTCATCATGGAATGCTCTGCCACCAAGCGTTTACTTAGGAAAACTTTAGCTTTAAAGTAATAGATTAAAAACGATTGTATCACAATGCCTCCTCTTTCTAAAGATCTAATTGAACTGTACTGTATATAAGAATATGAATATGTACTGTCTATATGAATAATGTGTAAATAGTATTTTTGTTGTCGCTTGGTGTCTTTCCTACATATCTCTCAATTAACATTTCTATTTTGAATTTAATGTAAAATCTTATGTTGTTCTTGTCTATTACTGTTCTGTACTTTGTCAAGTATTTGCACATTGTATGTGGACCCCAGGAAGTGTATCTGCTGCATGTGCAGTAGCTAATGCGAATCCTAATAAACTAAACTAAACATGTCAAACTACTTTAAACAAGCAAAGCTCCTCACCCTCGCATACAGTGTTGGAACACACTGACACATTTTATGCTTTCATCACTAGAGCTCTAAGCACTCAGAACAAAGAACAAGTTGCATAACCTGGATTAATGATTTCTCAAAATAGCCTTCAGGGGGGGGTGTCCCAAATAGCACCCTATTCCTTATGGGCCCTGGTCAAAAGTAGTGCACTATATAGGGAATAGGGTGCCATTTGTCATGCACATTAGGACTGCACTCTGTTGAGTGGGACAGAACAGAAGTATCCATACACTTAAAAAAATGCTCTGTTAAAAACAGCCCAATTTGGGTTATTTGGTAACCTAGCGCTGGGTAAATATTGGACAGATCACACGTTGGGTTATTTTGACCCAGCCTGTTTGGTTGCGTGAATAACCCAACATGTTGGGTTGTTTGGATTACCCAAACATGGGTTAATTTAGCCATCAGTTGGGCGTTTATTCAATGTATGCACTGTGAGCGTCTGCTAAATGACTAAAATGTAAAAAATGTAAATAATCTATAGGTTAT
Organism: Coregonus clupeaformis; assembly: GCF_020615455.1. NCBI lineage: Eukaryota > Metazoa > Chordata > Actinopteri > Salmoniformes > Salmonidae > Coregonus > Coregonus clupeaformis. Next base: position 15,388 of record NW_025538364.1, on the reverse strand, counting down.
TTTCAGGAGGGTTGGCCTATTAGGACCGTGGCTTTCAGATAGTTATTTTTGGCCACTCGTGAGATAATGTAATTTCTATTAATGTTAAGATTGTTCACTGCAATTTTCTATTTTCCTTGAATATTTTTGCACGTTACATATTTTTATATAACGTTAATAACATTATTATTTACATATTGTAACAAAGTGGTAACTTTCCCAAAGTTGGGATATGCATATGCACTTGAGGAAATCATACACCGTGTAAACCACATTAAAGCCTCATTCAACCTCAACATGATGACAATACAACAGAACAGATGAACCGGAATGACATTTAGTCATCAATGACCCACCATCAACAACTCAACCATGCTATTTTTTGCATGAAAAACAACCCAACTAAGTGACCCAATGTCTGCAACTCAGCAGTTGGATCATCCAAACAACACAGCATTTTCTAGAGTGTAGTAGGTCTTATTTACAGTGACCGCACACTGAGACGCACACACACACACACACACACACACACACACACACACACACACACATACAGTGCCTTCAGAGGGTATTCATACCCCTTGACTTATTCCACATTTTGTTGTGTTACAGCCTGAATTCAAAATGGATTAAATAGAAGAAGAAGAAATCTCACCCATCTACACACAATATCCCATAATGAAAAGTGAAGATGTAAAAAATTTTTTGCCACATTTATTGAAAATTAAATACATAAATATCTAATTTACATAATTATTCACACCCCTGAGTCAATACTTTGTAGCAACACCTTTAACAGCGATTACAGCTGTGAATCCTTCTAGGTATGTCTCTACGAGCTTTCCACACCTGGATTGTGCAACATCAAAATTCTTCAACATCTGTCAAATTGGTTGTTGATTATTGCTAGACAACCATTGACATAGATTGTCAAGTAGATGTAAGTCACAACTGTAACTTGGCCACTCAGGAACATTCACTGTCTTCTTGGTAAGCAACTCTAGTGTAGGGCCTTGTGTTTTAGGTTATTGTCCTGCTGAAAGGTGAATTCATCTCCCAGTGTCTGGTGGAAAGCAGACTGAACCAGGTTTTCCTCTAGGATTTTGCCTGTGCTTAGCTCCATTCAGTTTATCCTGAAAAACTCCCCAGTCCTTAGCGATTACAAACATACCCATAACATGATGCAGCCACCACTATGCTTGAAAATATGAAGAGTGGTACTCAGTAATGTGTTGTATTGGATTTGCCCCAAACATAACATTTGGTGCGAGAAGCTGTCTCCGCACCACGTGCTCTCACCACTGGTGTCCCCCAGGGCTCAGTTCTAGGCCCTCTCCTATTCTCGCTATACACCAAGTCACTTGGCACTGTCATATCCTCACATGGCCTCTCCTATCATTGCTACGCTGACGACACACAACTAATCTTCTCCTTTCCCCCTTCTGATAACCAGGTGGCGAATCGCATCTCTGCATGTCTGGCAGACATATCAGTATGGATGACGGATCACCACCTCAAGCTGAACCTCGGCAAGACGGAGCTGCTCTTCCTCCCGGGGAAGGACTGCCCGTTCCATGATCTCGCCATCATGGTTGACAACTCCGTTGTGTCCTCCTCCCAGAGTGCGAAGAGCCTTGGCGTGACCCTGGACAACACCCTGTCGTTCTCCGCTAACATCAAGGCGGTGACCCGATCCTGTGGGTTCATGCTCTACAACATTCGGAGAGTACGACCCTGCCTTACACAGGAAGCGGCACAGGTCCTAATCCAGGCACTTGTCATCTCCCGTCTGGATTACTGCAACTTCGCTGTTGACTGGGCTCCCTGCCTGTGCCATTAAACCCCTACAACTCATCCAGAATGCCGCGCAGCCCGTCTGGTGTTCAACCTTCCCAAGTTCTCTCACCGTCACCCCGCTCCTCCGCACACTCCACTGGCTTCCAGTTGAAGCTCGCATCTGCTACAAGACCATGGTGCTTGCCTACGGAGCTGTGAGGGGAACGGCACCTCCGTACCTTCAGGCTCTGATCAGTCCCTACACCCAAACGAGGGCACTGCGTTCATCCACCTCTGGCCTGCTGGCTCCCCTACCTCTGCGGAAGCATAGTTCCCGCTCAGCCCAGTCAAAACTGTTCGCTGCTCTGGCACCCCAATGGTGGAACAAGCTCCCCCACGACGCCAGGACAGCGGAGTCACTCACCACCTTCCGGAGACATTTGAAACCCCACCTCTTTAAGGAATACCTGGGATAGGATAAAGTAATTTTTTTACAGGACAATGACCCAACACACCTCCAGGCTGTGTAAGGGCTACCCGACCAAGAAGGAGAGTGATGGAGTGCTGCATCAGATGACCTGGCCTCCACAATCACCCGACCTCAACCCAATTGAGATGGTTTGGGATGTGTTGGACCTGCAGAGTGAAGGATGGTGTATTGAAACACCATCCAAAGTGTAATTAATAACTTCACCATGCTCAAAGGGATATTCAATGTCTGCTTTATTTATTTTTACCCATCTACCAATAGGTGCCGTCCCTGGTCTTTGTGATTGAATCTGTGTTTGAAATTCACTGCTCGTCTGAGGGACCTTACAGATAATTTTATGTGTGGGGTACAGAGATGAGGTAGTCATAAAAAAATAATGTTAAACACTATTATTGCACACAGAGTGAGTCCATGTAACTTATTATGTGACTTGGCAGTCCATTCCTACAGTCAATTACCAAAAGCGCCCTCTTTGGCCTCATGGATGGAATGTTATTAATATTGTTCATAATTTCATAATTAATAAAGTTTTTTTTTTTTTACTGATGAAAATCCACTGTTTCTATGTCAAACAGTTTTGTTATATTTCAGTCTTCTGTGATGTATATAATGTGTAATATTGGGATGCAAACTTAAAATTGAATAAATGTCAACTCTATATCTGACATGGTACAGGTGTCTTCTTTTTTTAAAGCCCATAACCATGTATATACTTTTGTTTCAAAGTAGATTGGTTTAAGACTACCAAGAATCCCTCTGTGTGACCCTGATTTAGCCCACTGCAGTAAAAGGTTAAGCAAATGTTTACTACTGAACTTATTTAGGCTTGCCATAACAAAGGGGTGGAATACTTATTGACTCAAGACATTTCAGCTTTTCATTTTTAATGAATTTGTAAAAATTTCGAAAAACATAATTCCACTTTGACATTATGTGGTATTGTGTGTCGGCCAGTGGCAAAAATCTCAATTTAATCAATTTTAAATTCATGCTGTAATACAACAAAATGTGGAAAAAGTCAAGGGGTGGGAATACTTTCTGAAGGCACTGTACACACACATACTGACAGCAAGCATGCACACACAAACACGCGTGGATTGGCCATCTGGCAAATGGCAGATGTGCCAGACCATCTTTTTGTTGGGTGGGATTTACATTTAAGTCATTTAGCAGATGCTCTTATCCAGAGTGACTTACAGTTAGTGAGTGCATACATTTTCATACTGGCCCCCCGTGGGAAACGAACCCACAACCCTGGCATTGGAAGCGCCATGCTCTACCAACTGAGCTACAGGGGATGGTTGAAACATTTGCCAAAAAAATAAGGGACAAGGCCATTGGCCTGTAGAGATTTTTTATAATGATTTTTGCACAATTTCTCTGTTGTCATAATAATATATTTGAGCATTTGCTTGATCAGTGGGCAACTGCTGGCCCCCACTACCAAGATGGACTGGTATGGTTTTCTGATTGGCTGAGCTGAGGTCGCGAAAAAATACACATTCAAAGTCAAACGTGCATCAGCATAGAGACCCCCACTCTGACTCTTTAATAAGTCAGCCCTGTGTATCTTAATCGTTTTATCATTCGCTTCTGAATCTCAGTCTCTTCAGTCAACAAGTGGGTCTTAGTTTATGTGCTGTTGTAACGAGTGTCTCTGTAACGATCCCGGCAGTCTGAGTCGGGTCCTGTCTGGTGACTAGTTTTTCCTGTTCGTGATCTCCAGTTTCCCGAGGGTTCGGGAACGCTCCGGGGAGCTCTCTTGTTTTCCGCACCTGCATCCCATCAGCTATCTGCACACCTGGTCCTGATCATCACCCTTCTTAGGCTCTGGCCGAACATCCAGTTCCTGCCGGATCGTTAGCCATGAACAGTATGTTTGTCAGCGTATCAGCCTTTGAGTTTCTAGCGTTAGTTTTGTTGTTTTGCACCTTGTTGATTTGCTGTGTACTCACCTCCGTTTTGTTCTGTCTGCAGTCTCTCACCCGGAACCTTCACCCAACCTCTGCCTGATGGTCGGCGGCTGCCGAGCCATTTCTGGACCTACCACTGCACCCTCAACAACCCATCCACGCCACCCGCTCTGTTCCCTGGATTATTCAGCCTCACTCGGGAGTCAATTAAATAAACACTCACCTTTGTCTCAAAGTACCTTGTCCTGGTCTGCTTCTGGGTTCTGGCTTAGTAAACTGTGACAGAACGATCCGGCCAGCAATGAACCCAGCGGACCTGGACTCTGTTCGCCATGCCATTACCCAGCAGGAGAAGATGTTGGGCCATCATAGCACGGTACTACAGGAGATCGCGTTGTCAGTTCGGAACCTTTCTACCGGTCTGACGGAGGTTCAGAACCTACCGGTTTCACCCATCTCGCCTGCCGCTTCTGAAGTTGTGTCCCTCCGTGAGCCCAAGGTTCCGACGCCGGATAAATATGAGGGGGAGCTGGGAAGATGCCGTTCCTTCCTTATGCAGTGTGGATTAGTGTTCGATCTACAGCCCTACTCTTATGCCACAGACAAGGCTAGGATAGCCTTTGTGATTGAGTTGCTGCGTGGTCGAGCGCTGGAGTGGGCTTCAGCCGTTTGGGAACGACAGGATCCCTGCATGGCTTCATACCAGGGGTTCACGGCCGAGATGAGGAAGCTCTTCGACCATTCCGTCCGAGGGAGGGACGTAGCTAGGCGCCTGTTTTCTCTTCACCAAGGAACTCGCAGCGTGGCCGACTTCGTGATCGAGTTCAAGACGTTGGCTGTGGAGAGTGGGTGGAACGAGGAGTCTCTGCAAGCGGCCTTTTACCAGGGTCTGTCGGAGCAGCTCAAGGATGAGTTGATCTCCTATCCGGAGCCTAGTGACCTGGACAGCTTGGTAGCCTTGTCTATTCGGGTGGATAATCGAGTCCGAGAGCGAAGGAGGGAGAAGCAATGGGGTCCGGCCCAATCGATCAGCTTCTCAGTTCCCAGTCGGGTCGGGTGGTGGACCAGAACACGTCGATCATTCTCCACCACAAAGGATTAGTGGAGAGGACCTCTCCCGATTCTGAACCCATGCAAGTGGGGCGGCACGGGTTAACCAAGGAGGAGCGTCAACATAGACGTAAGACCAACTGCTGCCTCTACTGTGGTCGCCGGGACATTACATCTCCACTTGTTCCCGGCGGTCGTCAAACTGCCCGGCTCGCTAAAGTTGGGAGGACTTTTAGCGAGCCAGTTTCAACCTCTCAGTACCTCTGTCAGACCCCGTTTCCCGGCTACCCTTGTGAACAGGAATCAAAGCTTAGCGATTAACGCTTTTATCGATTCAGGTGCCGATGGAAGCTTTCTTGATGCCGAGTTGGTGGAACAGCTGGGGCTTTCCAAGGAGCAATTGCCGGAAGCCATTGAAGCGACCACTCTGAACGGCAGTAGTCTGGCACGTATCACGATGAGGACTGAACCGGTTAAGATGCGGTTGTCGGGAATCATTCTGAGATGATTTCATTCTTCATTCTGCCGTCTTCCCATGTTCCTCTGGTCCTTGATACCCCTGGCTGGAAGGAACACAATCCCACGTTCGATTGGGTGACGGGCAAGGTAACGAGTTGGAGCCTTGATTGTCATGCTAACTGTCTCAAGACTGCCTGCCCCCATTCGGTTCCCAGTCAGGTGATTGAGGCTAAACCCCCAGATTTGTCCCTGGTTCCCGAGACATATCACGATTTGGGGGAGGTTTTCAGTAAGCAGAAGGCTCTGTCACTCCCTCCCCACCGACCATATGATTGTGCCATCAACCTGTTCCCGGGAGCTGTCTACCCCAAGGGAAGGTTATACAGTATCTCCCGACCTGAACGGGAGGCGTTGGAGACCTACATCAAGGAGTCCCTAGCGGCTGGTCTCGTTCGTCCCTCGTCATCACCCCTGGGGGCAGGATTCTTCTTTGTGGGTAAGAAGGATGGCTCTCTTCGACCGTGTATTGATTATCGGGGGTTGAATGCCATCACGGTCAAGAACAAGTATCCCCTGCCCTTGATGAGTTCTGCCTTCGACTCCTTACAGGGTGCTACGGTATTCACCAAGCTAGACCCACGCAATGCGTATCACATGGTCCGGATCAGAGAGGGGGGACGAGTGGTTGACGGGTTTCAATACACCCCGATGGGTCACTCGAGTATCAGGTGATGCCGTTTTGACTGACCAATGCTCCAGCGGTATTCCAGAGTATGGTGAACGACGTCCTGAGAGATATGATCGGTCTCTTTGTGTTTGTTTACCTGGATGACATTCTGATCTTCTCGAAGGAACCTTCCGACCACGTCCAGCATGTCCGGCAGGTTCTGCAGCGATTGTTGGAGAATCGCCTGTTCGTGAAGGCCGAGAAGTGCGAGTTTCACGCCCACACGACATCCTTTCTCGGGTACATCATCTCCAGGGGAGAGATTAGGATGGACCAGGAGAAGGTTAGAGCGGTCCTGGAATGGGCCCAGCCCGGGTACGAGATTGCAGCTCCAGAGATTTTTGGGGTTTGCGAATTTCTACCGCAGATTCATCCGGGGATTACAGCCGTGTGGCCGCTCCGTTAACTGCCTTGACTTCCAGTATCAGGACCTTCAAGTGGAATCCGAGGCGGATCGAGCGTTTCTGGATTTGAAGAGGCGATTCACCAACGCACCGATTCTCTCTCAACCGGACACGGCCCGGTCAGTTCGTCGTTGAAGTGGACGCGTCTGATGTGGGAGTTGGCGCCATCCTGTCGCAGCGATGCTCCACGGACAGTAAACTCCATCCCTGCGCCTACTACTCGTCGCTTTCGCCTGCGGAGAGGAATTACGATGTGGGTAACCGGGAGCTTCCGCGGTGAAACTTGCCTTGGAGGAGTGGCGCCACTGGTTGGAGGGGGCGGAGCAACCGTTTATTGTCTGGACTGACCACAAGAATCTTGCTTACGTGCAATCGGCTAAACGCCTCAACTCCCGTCCAGGCCAGGTGGGCGTTGTTTTTCGAGACGATTCAAGTTTTCCCTGACGTTCCGACCTGGATCTAAGAACGGCAAGGCGGACGCCTTGTCCCGGATGTTCTCCAAGACGGAGGAGAGTGGGTCCAAGACCGAGACAATTCTCCCCGGAACTGCGTCGTGGGGAGCAGTTATGTGGAAGATTGAGGAGGAGGTGCTGGGCGGCCCTTCGGACTCAGCCCGGTCCCGTAACGGTCCACCCGGTCGGTTGTTTGTGCCTGAGTCGGTTCGTCCCTGCTGTCCTCAAATGGTCCCACGCCAGCAAGATGGCTTGTCTCACCCTGGCGTGGCTCGGACAATGGCGTTTCTTCGCAGACGTTTTTGGTGGCCTGCCATGGCCGAGGATACTCGGGTTTTGTTGCTGCCTGTCCAGTGTGTGCGCAGAATAAGAGTACCAATCGGCCCAGCTCTGGACTACTTCACCCCCTTCCTATTCCCCGCGTCCATGGTCGCATCTGGCCCTGGACTTCGTCACTGGGTTGCCCGCTTCTGAGGGGAACACGGTCGTTCTGACTATCGTGGACAGATTCAGCAAGTTCGCCCACTTTGTGCCAATTGCCAAGCTTCCCTCTGCCTCGGAGACGTCCGAGATCCTGGTTAGGGAGGTTTTCAGGGTCCACGGGTTGCCCAGTGATATCGTTTCCGACCGTGGCCCTCAGTTTACCTCTGCTGTCTGGAAGTCCTTCTGTTTGGCCATTGAGCTACAGTCAGTCTCCACATCTGGTTTTCATCCCCAATCCAATGGTCAGGCGGAGAGAGCCAACCAGAAGATGGAATCCACGCTACGCTGTCTGGTCTCTTCCAACCCCACCTCCTGGGTCTCTCAGTTGCCTTGGGTTGAGTATGCCCACAATACTCTCCCTACATCTGCCACTGGGATGTCTCCCTTCCAGTGCCTGTATGGCTACCAACCTCCCCTGTTCCCTTCTCAGGAGAAGGAGCTCTCAGTGCCTTCTGTTCAGGCCCATATTCGTCGTTGCCACCGGACCTGGCATCGGGCCAGAAAGGCACTCCTTAGAGTTTCGGACCGGTATCAGCTCCAGGCGAATCGTCGCCGGATCCCCCGGTCCCACCTATACCATCGGAGATAGGGTTTGGTTGGCCACACGGGATCTTCCGTTACGGACTGAGTCTAGGAAGTTGTTACCGAAGTTCATTGGTCCGTTTGTGGTGGGAGAAGGTGATCAATCCAGTGGCAGTTCGACTCAAACTACCGAGGACGCTCAGAGTCCATCCCACCTTTCATGTCTCCTGCCTCAAGCCTGTCTTCCTCAGTCCTCTGTTGCCTCCTCCGCCTCCTCCTCCTCCTCCTCGGATGATCGGAGGTGGTCCTGCCTACACGGTGCGTCGCCATCATGGATTCCAGACGGCGGGGCCGGGGTTTCCAGTATCTCGTGGACTGGGAGGGGGTATGGTCCTGAAGAGAGGAGTTGGATTCCGCGGCGACAGGTCCTAGATGCTGACCTCATCAGTGATTTCTACCGCCTCCATCCTGGCGCTCCGGGAGTCCGCCCGGTGGCGTTCGTCGGAGGGGGGTACTGTAACGATCCCGGCAGTCTGAGTCGGGTCCTGTCTGGTGACTAGTTTTTCCTGTTCGTGATCTCCAGTTTCCCGAGGGTTCGGGAACGCTCCGGGGAGCTCTCTTGTTTTCCGCACCTGCATCCCATCAGCTATCTGCACACCTGGTCCTGATCATCACCCTTCTTAGGCTCTGGCCGAACATCCAGTTCCTGCCGGATCGTTAGCCATGAACAGTATGTTTGTCAGCGTATCAGCCTTTGAGTTTCTAGCGTTAGTTTTGTTGTTTTGCACCTTGTTGATTTGCTGTGTACTCACCTCCGTTTTGTTCTGTCTGCAGTCTCTCACCCGGAACCTTCACCCAACCTCTGCCTGATGGTCGGCGGCTGCCGAGCCATTTCTGGACCTACCACTGCACCCTCAACAACCCATCCACGCCACCCGCTCTGTTCCCTGGATTATTCAGCCTCACTCGGGAGTCAATTAAATAAACACTCACCTTTGTCTCAAAGTACCTTGTCCTGGTCTGCTTCTGGGTTCTGGCTTAGTAAACTGTGACAGTCTCTGGTGTCGGATTACATGACATAGCCTCTGGAGGCTGGAAATTCCCACCTATTTCATTCGCTGAAAGGCCCATCACTTCTTGGCAGAAAGATACACATACAAACAAAGCACAATGCTGTAAATCTATCCACATAAACTAGTCCCGGAATCGTTCTATGACAAACACAGAAGGTTTTTTATTGAATTCAACAGCCGAAAACAGAGAAGGAGTGTGCCAGTTCCTTAATGTAGCCATTAATGTCAGTTTTCTTCTATTGAATCATATTTTTTACATTTTTACATTTTAGTCATTTTTAGCAGACGCTCTTAACCAGAGCGACTTACATGTTAGTGAGTGCATACATTATTTTATTATTTTATTTTTTTCATACTGGCCCCCCGTGGGAATCGAACCACAACCCTGGTGTTGCAAACGCCATGCTCTACCAACTGAGCTACATCCCTGCCGGCCATTCCCTCCCCTACCCTGGACGACGCTGGGCCAATTGTGCGCCGCCCCATGGGTCTCCCGGTCGCGGCCGGCTACGACAGAGCCTGGATTCGAACCAGGATCTCTAGTGGCACAGCTAGCACTGCAATGTAGTGCCTTAGACTACTGCGCCACTCGGAAGGTTGGCGCAGTAGTGTATCTTAATATTTAAACACTAAGCTAAGTGGTAAAGAGGGAACATATGACATGCATTAATTTGAAATATGTAGTTAGGCTGTTATAAGGTATTATATAAGCCAATGGTAATCTATAAGGCATTTATTCAGTGATTTTCTTCTTTGTCTAATATATGTGTTTATTAATTCACAACTAGGCGGTAGCTGGGCCCAGCACAGGCAGTGTGGTCCCCTGGTCTACTGGTCCCAGTGTTGCTAGGATTAGCCGCACAGACAGCTCACCTGCTGCTGCAGCAGAGTCAAGTGCAGTGGAGGTAGGGAGAAAACAGAGAGAGAGACACACTGACACATGTACTGCCTGTTTATTGATATTTTGTCTCTATTATATTATACAGTGCTATGAAAAGTATTTGCCCCTTTCTAATTTTCTTCTTTTGCATATTTGTGATACTGAATGTTATCAGATCTTCAACCAAAACCTAATATTAGATAAAGGGAACATAAGTGAACAAATAACACAACAATTACATATTTATTTCATAAACAAAGTTATGCAACACCCAATTCCCCTGTGTGAAAAAGTAATGTGCCCCCTTACACTCAATAACTGGTTGTGCCACCTTTAGCTGCAATGACTCCAACCAAATGCTTCCTGTAGTTGTTGATCAGTCTCTCACGTCGCTGTGGAGGAATTTTTGGCCTACTCTTCCATGCAGAACTGCTTTAACTCAGTGACGTGTGGGTTTTCAAGCATGAACTGCTCGTTTCAAGTCCTGCCACAACATCTCAATTGGGATTAGGTCTGGACTTTGACTAGGCCATTCCAAAACTTCCAATTTGTTGCTTTTTAGCAATTTTCATGGAGACTTGATTGTGTGTTTTGGATCATTGTCTTGCTGCATGACCCAGCTGCGCTTCAGCTTCAGCTCGCAGATGGATGGTCTGACATTCTCCTGTAGAATTCTCTGATACAGAGCAGAATTCATGGTTCCTTCTATTAAGGCAAGTCGTCCAGGTCCTGAGGCAGCAAAGCATCCCCAAACCATCACACCACCACCACCATGCTTGACCTTTGGTATGATGTTCTTACTGTGGAATGCAGAGTTTTGTTTTCACCAGGCATTACTGGAACCATGTTGTCCAAAAAGTTATACTTTTGAATCATATGTCCATAGAACGTTCTTCCAAGAGTCTTGATGATCATCCAGGTGCTTTTTGGCAAACTTGAGTCAACTTTTTGGACGAGATGGGTTCCATTATGCCTGGCGAAAACCAAACTCTGCATTCCACAGTAAGAACATCATACCATAGGTCAAGCATGGTGGTGGTGGTGTGATGCTTTGTGGATGCTTTGCTGCCTCTGTCATGGATCCCCCCGGTACTGCTGCTCATTCCGTTCACCAGCTCCGGAGGTTTACGTCACTGGCCTTCTAGGCATCACTGACTTGGTTCATTACCACCAATCCCGGACTGTCTTGTCTCATTACGCACACCTGGTTCCCATTCCCCCTGATTAGAATGTGTATATATGTGGCCTCTGTTCCCAATTGTCCTTGTCGATTATTGTCCTATGTCCGTTGGTCTCGTGAGTACATTGTATTACAGTTTACATGCCAAGTAATTGTGCACTTGTTATTACGGGTCTCGTCCCGTGTATTATTTAGAGGTTTACACATCGCTCTTTTGTTTGGGTTACAGCCCTGTGTTATATACACTACCAGTCAAAAGTTTGGACACACCTACTCATTCAAGGGTTTTTCTTTATTTTTACAAATGTTTTACATTGTAGAATAATAGTGAAGATATCAAAGCTATGAAATAACACATATGGAATCATGTAGTAACCAAAAAAGTGTTAAACAAATCAAAATATATTTGCCTTGATGACAGCTTTGCACACTCTTGGCATTCTCTCAACCAGCTTCATGAGGTAGTCACCTGGAATGCATTTCAATTAACAGGTGTGCCTTCTTAAAAGTTAATTTGTGGAATTGCTTTCCTTCTTAATGCGTTTGAGCCAATCAGTTGTGTTGTGACAAGATAGGGGGGTATACAGAAGATAGCCCTATTTGGTAAAAGACCAAGTCCATATTATGGCAAGAACAGCTCAAATAAGCAAAGAGAAACGACAGTCCATCATTACTTTAAGACATGAAGGTCATTCAATACGGAAAATGTAAAGAACTTTGAAAGTTTCTTCATGTGCAGTCGCAAAAACCATCAAGCGCTATGATGAAACTGGCTCTCATGAGGACCACCACAGGAATGGAAGACCCAGAGTTATCTCTGCTGCAGAGGATAAGTTCATTAGAGTTACCAGCCTCAGAAATTGCAACCCAAATAAATGCTTCACAGTGTTCAAGTAACAGACACATCTCAACATCAACTGTTCAGAGGGGACTGTGTGAATCAGGCCTTCATGGTCGAATTAATGCAAAGAAACCACTACTAAAGCACACCAACAAGAAGAAGAGATCTGCTTGGGCCAAGAAACACGAGTAATGGACATTAGACCGGTGGAAATTTGACCTTTGGTCTGGAGTCCAAATTGGAGATCTTTGGTTCCAACCACCGTGTCTTTGTGGGACGCGTGGTGGGTGAATGGATGATCTCCGCATTTGTAGTTCCCACCGTAAAGCATGGAGGAGGAGGTGTTATGGTGTGGGTGTGCTTTGCTGGTGACACGGTCTGTGATTTATTTAGAATTCAAGGCACACTTAACTAGCATGGCTACCACAGCATTCTGCAGCGATTCGCCATCCCATCTGGTTTGGGCTTAGTGGGACTATCATTTGTTTTTCAACAGGACAATGACCCAACACACCTTCAGGTTGTGTAATGGCTATTTTACCAAGAAGGAGAGTGATGGAGTGATGCATCAGATGACCTGGCCTCCACAATCTCCCGATCTCAACCCAATTGAGATGGTTTGGGATGAGTCGGACCGCAGAGTGATGGAAAAGCAGCCAACAAGTGCTGAGCATATGTGGGAACTCCTTCAAGACTCTTGGAAAAGCATTCCAGGTGAAGCTGGTTGAGAGAATGCCAAGAGTGTGCAAAGCTGTCATCAAGGCAAAGGGTGGCTATTTGAAGAATCTCAAATATAAAATATAATTTGATTTGTTTAACACTTTTTTGGTTACTACATGATTCCATGTGTGTTATTTCATAGTTTTGATGTCTTCACTATTATTCTACAATGTAGAAAATAGTAAAAATAAAGGAAAACCCTTGAATGAGTAGGTGTGTCCAAACTTTTGACTGGTACTGTATATATACGTGTTTGTTTTGGGCTTCGTCCATGTCCTTTTTCCATGACGTACCTTATGTTGGGTTGAGTAATAAAAAAAAACTATTACATATTCCTACGCCTGTCTTCTATCAGTATACAACGTGACACTTTGTTGATCAGCGTAATGGTTATGGTTAGGAATGGGAGTTGGATAATCTGATCCTAGGCCTGGGTAGTGGGTAGAGGCAACTTGAAATAAGATTCAAGCCTATCTCAGCAAACACCCGTCCAGAACCAACCAGCTGGACACTATACTCTGGAGGTATGGCTAGATGTTGACTGGTTAGATGGTTAATTTTCTCTGTTAGAGTATGTCACCACTATCAAATATTAATCCTATTGATAATAGCAGAGCCTGAGGTAAGGCTCACAATCTACACGTTTTATAATGCTGAAGTCTCAAGGCCCTAGGCACCTGTTACGATTCGACAATAATTAAGCCTTGAGACAATTGAGACATGGATTGTGTGTGTGTGCCATTCAGAGGATGAAAGGGCAACACAAAAGTGCCTTTGAACAGAGTATGGTAGTAGGTGCCAGGTGCACCGGTTTGAATGTGTCAAGAACTGCAATGCTGCTGGGTTTTTCACACTCAACAGTTTCCCGTGTGTATCAAGAATGGTCCACCACCCAAAGGACATCCAGCCAACTTGACACAACTGTGGGAAGCATTGGAATCGACATTGGCCAGTGTCCCTGTGGAATGCTTCGACACCTTGTAGAGTCCATGCCCCAACGAATTGAGGCTGTTCTGAGGGCAAAGGGGGTGCAACTCAATATTAGGAAGGTGTTCCTAATGTTTTTTTGTACAGTGTATATGGCCTTCATATCTTTTTATGATATTATCAATCCTGGAGAAGCACTTTGACCTGACAGCTAAAGTAGTCATAGATTGTGTCCCAATTATCTCTCCTTTCTCCCGAAGTGTGCACTTGTTCACTTCCCTTCATTGATTTGAAAGAAAATTACTGGTATATTGGAAATCCCTGTAGGCCACGCCAACACCAATCCAATGCTTTTAAATTTATATTATAGTATAAATGTGCTTAACAAGTCACATAACACTGTAGGTTGCATGGACTCACTCTGTGTGCAATAATAATGTTTAACAAGATTTTTGAATGACTACCTCATCTCTGTTCTCATTTTCTGTAAGGTCCCTCAGTCGAGCAGTGAATTTCAAGCACAGATTCAACCACAAAGACCAGGGAGGTTTTCCAATGCCTCGCAAAGAAGGGCACCTATTGGTAGATGGGTAAACATTTTAAAAAGCAGACATTGAATATATATCCCTTTGGTGAAGTTATTAACTACACTTTGAATGGTGTATCAATACACCCAGTAACTACAAAGATACTGTCGTCCTTCCTGTCTCAGTTGCTGGAGAGGAAAGAAACCACTCAGGGATTTCACCATGAGGCCAATGGTGACATTAAAACAGTTACAGCGTTAAATGGCTGTGAAATGAGAAAACTGAGGATGGATCATCAACACTGTAGTTCCTCCACAATACTAACCTAATTGACAGAGTGAAAAGAAAGAATAGAAATATTCCAAAACATGCATCCTGTTTGTAACAAGGCACTAAAGTATACTGCAAAAAATATGTCAAAGCAATTAACTTTTTGTCCTGAATACAAAGTGTTATGTTTGGGGCAAATCCAATACAACACATTACTGAGTACCACTCTCCATATTTTCAAGCATAGTGGTGGCTGAATCATGTTATGGTATGCTTGTAATCGTTAAGGACTGGGGAGTTTTTCAGGATAAAAAAGAAACAGAATAGCTCTAAGCACAGCAAAATCCTAGAGAAAAACCTGGTTCAGTCTGCTTTCCAACAGACACAGGGAGATTCATTCACCTTTCAGCAGGACAATAACCTAAAACACAAGGCCAAATCTACACTGGAGTTGTTTATCAAGAACAAAGTGAATGTTCCTGAGTGGCTCTTAGAGACTTACCCAGAAAGACTCACAGCTGTAATCACTGCCAAACGTGCTTCTACAAAGCATTGACTCAGGGGTGTGAATACTTATGTAAATGAGATATTTCTGTATTTAACTTTCAATACATTTGCAACAATTTCTAAAAACATGTTTTCATTTTGACATTATGGGGTATTGTGTAGATGGGTGAGAGAAAAAATATTTAACCCATTTTGAATTCAGGCTATA
>NW_025538363.1:0-20172 GCF_020615455.1 Coregonus clupeaformis | reverse complement strand
ATGTAACGATTCCGGCAGCCTGAGCCGGTTCCTGTTGTGTGGATTAGCGGGTTTTTCTGGGGATCTCCAGTTTCCGAGGGTTCTGGAACGCCCCCTGCCTAGCGTTGCCGGGGCCGAGGCGGGAGTTTGATTTCCACCCTGCATTCCATCAGCACCCTGCACACTGGCCCTGATCACACCTTCATAAGCTCTGAGCCTGACATCCATTCCCCGCATCGTTAGCCATGAACAGTATGTTTATCAGCGGATCGTCCAGAGCTAGCATTAGTTTTGATGGTATGCATTGTTTGTTGTTGTATGGGCTTACCTCCGTTTGTTTTCCTACAGAATCGTCCGAACTCACCCAACTCTCTGCCTGATGGTCGGGCGGCTGCCGAGCCATCAATGGACCAACCACTACACCCTCTACAACTCATCCACGCCCGCCCGCTCTCTTCCTGGATTATTCAACATCACCCGTGGATCAGTTAAATAAATGTCCACTACCGACACCACGTACCTTGTCTTGGTCTGCTTCTGGGTTCTGGCTTAGTAAACCGCGACAGAAAACGATCCGGCCAGTAAGTGAACCCAGCGGACCTGGACTCTGTTCGCCATGCCATTTCCCATCAGGAGAAGATGTTGGGCCATCATAGCACGGAGCTACAGGAGATCGTCAGTTCGAACCTTTCTACCGGTCTGACGAGGTCCAGAACCAGCGCAAGTTTCCGGTGGAGGATCCACTACCGGTTTCACCCATCTCGCTGGCCGCTTTGGAGCTGTGTCCTTCCGTGAGCCCAAAGGTTCCGACGCCGGATAAATATGAGGGGGAGCTGGGAAGATGCCGTTCTTTCTTATGCAGTGTGGGTTAGTGATTCCATACAGCTCTACTCTTATGAAAGCAGACAAGGCGAGGGATAGCCTTTGTGATTGAGCTGCTGCGTGGTCGAGCGCTGGAAGCGGGCTTCAGCCGCTTGGGAACCACAGAGACCCCGTGGTTCAGACCAGGGGTTCACGGGAGATGAGGAAGTTTCACCATTCCGCCCGAGGGAGGGACGCAGCTGGGCGCTGTTCGCCTCGCCAAGGAACCGGGGATTCGTGACGAGCTCAAGACGCTGGCTGTGGAGAGTGGGTGGAATGAGGAGTCTCTGCAAGCGGCCTTTTACTAGGGTCTGTCGGAGCAGCTCAAGGATGAGCTGATCTCCTATCCGGAGCCTAGTGACCTCGGGACGGCTTGGTAGCTGTCTATTCGGGTGGATAATCGAGTCCGGGAGCGAAGGAGGGAGAAGCAATGGGTTCTGGTCCAATCGATAGCTTCTCAGGTTCCAGCCGGGTCGGTGACTGACCAGAATACGCCGATCACCGCCCACCACACAGGATTAGTGGAGAGGTCCTGTCTCCCGATTCTGAACCAATGCAAGTAGGGCGGCACGGTTAACCAAGGAGGAACGCCTAACTCAGACGTAGGACTAACTGTTGCCTCACTTGTGGTGGTTCGGGACATTACCCCGCCACCTGTTCCGGGGCGGTCGCGAAACTGCGCGGCTCGCTAAAGTTGGGAGGACTTTTAGCGAGCCAGTTTCGATCTTCAATACCTCTGTCAGACCCGCTTCGACCCTTATGAACAGGAATCAGAGCTTAGCGAATAACGCTTTTATCGACTCAGGTGCCGGATGGAAGCTTTTTGATTGCCGAAGTTGGTGGAACAGCTGGGGCTTTCCAAGGAGCAACTGCCAGCCGTTGAAGCGACCACTCTGAACGGCAGTAGTCTGGCACGTATGCACGATGAGGACTGAACCGTAGGATGTGTTGTCGGGGAATCATTTGAGATGATTTCATTCTTCATTCTGCCGCCTTCCCATGTTCCTCTGGTCCTTGGATATGGCTGAAGGAACACAACAGCCCGGATTGGGTGACGGGCAAGTAACGAAGAGGAGCGTTGATTGTCATGCTAACTGTTCAAGACTGCCTGGGTCCCTAGTCGGTTCCCAGTCAGGTGATTGAGGCTAAACCCCCCAGATTTGTCCTGTTCCCGAGACATATTACGATTTGGGGGGAAGTGTCTAGTAAGCAGAAGGCTCTGTCACACCCTCCCCACCCATAATATGATTGTGCCATCAACCTGTCTGGAGCCGTCCACCCCAAGGGAAGGCTATACAGTATCTCCCGACTGAACGTGAGGCTTTGGAGACCTGAGCACCAAGGAGTCCTCTGCTGGTCTGTTCGTCCCTCGTCATCACCCCTGGGGGCAGGATTCTTCTTTGTGGGTAAGAAGGATGGCTCTCTTCGACCGTTATTGATTATCGGGGGTTGAATGACATCACGGTCAAGAACAAGTATCCCTGCCCTTGATGAGCTCTGCCTTCGACTCCTTACAGGGTGCTACGGTGTTCACCAAACTAGACCCTACGCAATGCGTATCACATGGTCCGGATCAGAGAGGGGGACGAGTGGTTGACGGGTTTCAATACACCGATGGGTCACTTCGAGTATCAGGTGATGCCGTTTTGACTGACCAATGCTCCAGCGGTATTCCAGAGTATGGTGAACGACGTCTCTGAGAGATATGATCGGTCTCTTTGTGTTTGTTTACCTGGATGACATTCTGATCTTCTCGAAGGAACCTTCCGACCACGTCCAGCATGTCCGGCAGGTTCTGCAGCGATTGTTGGAGAATCGCCTGTTCGTGAAGGCCGAGAAGTGCGAGTTTCACGCCCACACGACATCCTTTCTCGGGTACATCATCTCCAGGGGAGAGATTAGGATGGACCAGGAGAAGGTTAGAGCGGTTCTGGAATGGGCCCAGCCCGTACGAGATTGCAGCTCCAGAGATTTTTGGGGTTTGCGAATTTCTACCGCAGATTCATCCGGGATTACAGCCGTGTGGCCGCTCCGTTAACTGCCTTGACTTCCAGTATCAGGACCTTCAGGTGGAATCCGGAGGCGGATCGAGCGTTTGGATTTGAAGAGACGATTCACCAACGCACCGATTCTCTCTCAACCGGACACGGCCCGTCAGTTCGTCGTTGAAGTGGACGCGTCTGATGTGGGAGTTGGCGCCATCCTGTCGCAGCGATGCTCCACGGACAGTAAACTCCATCCCTGCGCCTACTACTCGCGTCGCCTTTCGCCTGCGGAGAGGAACTACGATGTGGGCAACCGGGAGCTTCTCGCGGTGAAACTTGCCTTGGAGGAGTGGCGCCACTGGTTGGAGGGGGCGGAGCAACCGTTTATTGTCTGGACTGACCACAAGAATCTTGCTTACGTGCAATCGGCTAGACGTCTCAACTCCCGTCAGGCCAGGTGGGCGTTGTTTTTGGACGATTCAATTTTTCCCTGACGTTCCGACCTGGATCTAAGAACGGCAAGGCGGACGCCTTTTCCCGGATGTTCTCCAAGACGGAAGAGAGTGGGTCCAAGACCGAGACAATTCTCCCCGGAACTGCGTCGTGGGAGCAGTTATGTGGAAGATTGAGGAGGAGGTGATGGCGGCCCTTCGGACGCAGCCCGGTCCCGGTAACGGTCCACCCGGTCGGTTGTTTGTGCCTGAGTCGGTTCGTTCTGCTGTCCTCAAATGGTCCCACGCCAGCAAGATGGCTTGTCACCCTGGCGTGGCTCGGACGATGGCGTTTCTTCGCAGACGTTTTTGGTGGCCTGCCATGGCCGAGGATACTCGGGGTTTTGTTGCTGCCTGTCCAGTGTGTGCGCAGAATAAGAGTACCAATCGGCCCAGCTCTGGACTACTTCACCCCCTTCCTATTCCCGCGACCATGGTCGCATCTGGCCCTGGACTTTGTCACTGGGTTGCCCTCTTCTGAGGGGAACACGGTCGTTCTGACTATCGTGGACAGATTCAGCAAGTTCGCCCACTTTGTGCCAATTGCCAAGCTTCCCTCTGCCTCGGAGACGTCCGAGATCCTGGTTAGGGAGGTTTTCAGGGTCCACGGTTTGCCCAGTGATATCGTTTCCGACCGTGGCCCTCAGTTTACCTCTGCTGTCTGGAAGTCCTTCTGTTTGGCCATTGGAGCTACAGTCAGTCTCATCTGGTTTTCACCCCCAATCTAATGGTCAGGCGGAGAGAGCCAACCAGAAGATGGAATCCACGCTACGCTGCCTTGTCTCTTCCAACCCCACCTCCTGGGTCTCTCAGTTGCCTTGGGTTGAGTATGCCCACAATACTCTCCCTACATCTGCCACTGGGATGTCTCCCTTCCAGTGCCTGTATGGCTACCAACCTCCCTTGTTCCCTTCTCAGGAGAAGGAGCTCTCAGTGCCCTCTGTTCAGGCCCATATTCGTCGTTGCCACCGGACCTGGCATCGGGCCAGAAAGGCACTCCTTAGAGTTTCGGACCGGTATCAGCTCCAGGCGAATCGTCGCCGGATCCCCGCTCCCACCTATACCATCGGAGATAGGGTCTGGTTGGCCACACGGGATCTTCCTTTACGGACTGAGTCTAGGAAGTTGTTACCGAGTTCATTGGTCCGTTTGTGGTGGAGAAGGTGATCAATCCGGTGGCAGTTCGACTCAAACTACCGAGGACGCTCAGAGTCCATCCCACCTTTCATGTCTCCTGCCTCAAGCCTGTTTTCCTCAGTCCTCTGTTGCCTCCTCCGCCTCCTCCTCCTCCTCCCGGATGATCGGAGGTGGTCCTGCCACACGGTGCGACGCATCATGGATTCCAGACGGCGGGGCCGGGGTTTCCAGTATCTCGTGGACTGGGAGGGGTATGGTCCTGAAGAGAGGAGTTGGATTCCGCGGCGACAGATCCTAGATGCTGACCTCATTCGTGACTTCTACCGCCTCCATCCTGGCGCTCCGGGAGTCCGCCCGGTGGCGTTCGTCGGAGGGGGGGTACTGTAACGATTCCGGCAGTCTGAGTCGGTTCCTGTCTGTGTATTAGTTTTTCTGCTCGGGATCTCCAGTTTCCCGAGGGTTCTGGAACGCTCCCTGCCTGGTTGCCGGGCTACGTTGCTAGGCGGGAGCTCTCCTGATTTCCACACCTGCATTCCATCAGCAATCTGCACCCTGGCCCTGATCATCACCTTCATAAGCTCTGACCTGACATCCATTCCCTGCCGGATCGTTAGCCATGAACAGTATGTTTATCAGCGGATCAGTCCTAGAGCTTAGAGCATTAGTTTTGTTGTTTTGCACCTTGTTTGCTTGTTGTATGCTTACCTCCGTTTTGTTCTCCCTACAGTCACTCGTCCGGAACCTTCACCCAACCTCTGCCTGATGGTCGGCGGCTGCCGAGCCATCATTGGACCAACCACTACACCCTCTACAACTCATCCACGCCGCCCGCTCTGTTCCCTGGATTATTCAACATCACCCGTGGATCAGTTAAATAAACACTCACCTTTGACACCACTTACCTTGTCCTGGTCTGCTTCTGGGTTCTGGCTTAGTAAACCGTGACAGAAAACCCATACAATTAACTTCAGTTAATGGAGATGGAGGAGACTGAAACAAAAACATATGCTTAAAGTACTTTGATTCCACTTTCAAAATATTGTTTGGTGTATCATGGGTGACTCCGTCTATTGTAACAAGTTTTAGTAAATTCTTTTTTGTAGCATTTCTATGTTGAAGATTAAAAAAAAATGATTTGGTGCGTTTCTCCCCATATTCCATCCAGTTCACTTTATTTTTATATTATATTACACTTGATCTTTCTTGAATAAGTTCCTCCATTTCTTTTGTTTTTCCTCTACCTTATTCTGTGCCTCTATGGTACAGTTTTTATTGCTATCTATCTGTAATGTTAGTCCTTCCATTTCCTTTATTAATATGGACTCTTTTGACCTGAATTGCTTTTGTTTTAGAGATGAGTACTGAATTGCATGGCCTCTAAAGGCACATTTAAAAGTGTCTCATACAATAAGGGGGATCTGTTGTACCTATGGTATGTCGGATAAAGTCAGTTATAAATTATTCTGTCCTAGTTAAAAACAAGTTATCATCCAATAGGCTTTGATTACATTTCCAAAATCCTCGCCACGTGGAAATTCTGTAAGAGTAATGTATATGCCAATTATTTGATGGTCTGACGCTGACCGCATTCTGTCCCCTATCAACCCTTTTTTTTAAACTTTTGGTGCCAGTGAGAATGACATAAGAAAGTAGTCAAGACAACTAAACTCATCAAAAAAGAAGCGTCCCTTTTTCAGGACCCTGTCTTTCAAAGATAATTTGTGAAAATCCAAATAACTTCACTGATCTTCATTGTAAAGGGTTTAAACACTGTTTCCCATGCTTGTTCAATGAACCATAAACAATTAATGAACATGAACCTGTGGAACGGTCGTTAAGACACTAACAGCTTACAGACGGTAGGCAATTACGGTCACAGTAATGAAAATTTAGAACACTAAAGAGGCCTTTCTACTGACTGAAAAACACCAAAAGAAAGATGCCCAGGGTCCCTGCTCATCTGCGTGAATGTGCCTTAGGCATGCTGCAAGGAGGCATGAGGACTGCAGATGTGGCCAGGGCAATAAATTGCAATGTCCGTACTGTGAGACCCCTAAGACAGCGCTACAGGGAGACAGGATGGACAGCTGATCGTCCTCACTGTGGCAGACCACATGTAACAACACCTGCACAGGATCGGTTCATCCGAACATCATACCTGCGGGACAGGTACAGGATGGCAACAACAACTGCCCGAGTTACACCAGGAACGCACAATCCCACCATCAGTGCTCAGACTGTCCGCAATAGGCTGAGAGAGGCTGGACTTAGGGCTTGTAGGCCTGTTGTAAGGCAGGTCCTCACCAGACATCACCAGCAACAACGTCGCCTATGGGCACAAACCCACCGTCGCTGGACCAGACAGGACTGGCAAAAAGTGCTCTTCACTGACGCAGTCGCGGTTTTGTCTCACCAGGGGTGATGGTCGGATTCACGTTTATCGTCGAAGGAATGAGCGTTACACCGAGGCCTGTACTCTGAAGCGGGATCGATTTGGAGGTGGAGGGTCCGTCATGGTCTGGGGCGATGTGTCACAGCATCATCGGACTGAGCTTGTTGTCATTGCAGGAATGTCAGTGTTCTGCCATGGCCAGCGAAGAGCCCGGATCTCAATCCCATTGAGCACGTCTGGGACATGTTGGATCAGAGGGTGAGGGCTAGGGCCATTCCCCCCATAAATATCAGGGAACTTGCATGTGCCTTGGTGGAAGAGTGGGGTAACATCTCACAGCATGAACGGGCAAATCTGGTGCAGTCCATGAGGAGGAGATGCACTGCAGTACTTAATGCAGCTGGTGGCCACACCAGATATTGACTGTTACTTTTGATTTTGACCCCCCCACCCCTTTGTTCAGGGACACATTATTACATTTCTGTTAGCACATGTCTGTGGAACTTGTTCAGTTTATGTCTCAGATGTTGAATCTTGTTATGTTCATACACATTTTTACACATGTTAAGTTTGCTGAAAATAAATGCAGTTGATAGTGAGAGGACGTTTCTTTTTTTGCTGAGTTTTAGCTTGATTGAGCCTCCGCCCTGTATATCTCACTAGGACAGGATATTTAAGCCTCCATATATCCACTAGTTCCAATATATCCATGACATTTCCTTAAGTGCATGAGGGTGATAGTTTGTAGTGTGATTTCCTTTACAGTCCATTTAGGTATTTAAAACCGTATTATAATTAAAAAATATATGTACAGTACCAGTCAAAAGTTTGGACACACATTTACATTTACATTTACGTCATTTAGCAGACACTCTTATCCAGAGCGACTTACAAATTGGTGCATTCACCTTATGATCTCATTTTTTTGTTAACACACCTACTCATTCAACGGTTTTTCTTTATTTTTACTATTTTCTACATTGTAGAATAATAGTGAAGACATCAAAACTATGAAATAACACATATGGAATCATGTAGTAACCAAAAAAGTGTTAAACAAATCAAAATATATTTTATATTTGAGATTCTTCAAATAGCCACCCTTTGCCTTGATGACAGCTTTGCACACTCTTGGCATTCTCTCAACCGGCTTCACCTGGAATGCTTTTCCAACAGTCTTGAAGGAATTCCCACATATGCTGAGCACTTGTTGGCTGCTTTTCCTTCACTCTGCGGTCCGACTCATCCCAAACCATCTCAATTGGGTTGAGGTCAGGGGATTGTGGAGGCCAGGTCATCTGATGCAGCACTCCATCACTCTCCTTCTTGGTAAAATAGTCCTTACACAATCTGGAGGTGTGTTGGGTCATTGTCCTGTTGAAAAACAAATGATAGTCCCACTAAGCCCAAACCAGATGGGACGGCATATCAATGCAGATGCTGTGGTAGCCATGCTGGTTAAATGTGCCTTGAATTCTAAATAAATCCAGCAAAGCACCCTCACACCATAACACCTCCTCCTCCATGCTTTACGGTGGGAAATACACATGCGGAGATCATACGTTCACCCACACCGCGTCTCACAAAGCAAAGGTGGTTAGAACCAAAAATCTCAAGTTTGGAGACCAGACCAAAGGACAAATGTCTAATATCCATTGCTTGTGTTTCTCGGCGCAAGCAAGTCTCTTCTTCTTATTGGTGTCCTTTAATAGTGGTTTCTTTGCAGCAATTACACCATGAAGGCCTGATTCACACAGTCTCGTCTGAACAGTTGATGTTGAGATGTGTCTGTTACTTGAACTCTG
The DNA here is from genome assembly GCF_020615455.1 of Coregonus clupeaformis. Lineage (NCBI taxonomy): Eukaryota > Metazoa > Chordata > Actinopteri > Salmoniformes > Salmonidae > Coregonus > Coregonus clupeaformis. The sequence continues at coordinate 11,522 of NW_025538363.1, read as the reverse complement.
TGAAGCATTTACTTGGGCTGCAATTTCTGAGGCTGGTAACTCTAATGAACTTATCCTCTGCAGCAGAGGTAACTCTGGGTCTTCCATTCCAGTGGAGGTCCTCATGAGAGCCAGTTTCATCATAGTGCTTGATGGTTTTGCGACTGAACTTGAGGAAACGTTCAAAGGTTTTGAAAATGTCCGTATTGACTGACCTTCATGTCTTAAAGTAATGATGGACTGTCGTTTCTCTTTGCTTATTTGAGCTGTTCTTGCCATAATATGGACTTGGTCTTTTACCAAATAGGACTATCTTCTGTATACCCCCCCCTACCTTGTCACAACACAACTGATTGGCTCAAATGCATTAAGAAGGAAAGAAATTCCAAAAATGTACTTTTAAGAAATGTACCTGTTAATTGAAATGCATTCCAGGTGACTACCTCATGGAGCTGGTTGAGAGAATGCCAAGAGTGTGCAAAGCTGTCATCAAGGCAAGGTTGGCTATTTGAAGAATCTCAAATATAAAATACATTTTGATTTGTTTAACACTTTTGTGGTTACTATGTGATTCCATATGTGTTATTTCATAGTTTTGATGTCTTCACTATTATTCTACAATGTAGAAAATAGTAAAAATAAAGAAAAACCCTTGAATGAGTAGGTGTGTCCAAACTTTTGACTGGTAGTGTATATACTGTATATATATAAAATATAAAATACACTTTTATTTTATTTGATCTTTGTAGTGACTGGGTGTATTGATACACCATCCAAAGTGTAATTAATAACTTCACCATGCTCAAATGGATATTCAACGTCTCCTTTTTTATTTGTTATCCATCTACCAATAGATGCCCTTCTTTGCGAGGCATTGGAAAACTTCCCTGGTCTTTGTGGTTTAATCTGTGTTTGAAAATCACTGCTCGACTGAGAGACCTTACAGATAATTGTATATGTGGGTTACAGAGATTAGGTAGTCATTCAAAAATAATGCTAAACACTATTTTTGCACACAGAATGAGTCCATGCAACTTATTATGTGACTTGTTAAGCACATTTTTATTACTGAACTTATTTAGGCTTGCCATAACAAAAGGGTTGAATACTTATTGACTCAAGACCTTTCAGCTTTCCATTTGTATTATTTTGTAAATATGTCTAAAAACATAATTACACTTTGACATTATGGGGTATTGTAATGTAATCCATTTAAAATTCAAGCTGTAACACAACAAAATGTGGAAAAGGTCAATGGGTGTGATTACTTTCTGAAGGTGCTGTTCATATACACTGAGTGCACAAAACATTAAGAACACCTGCTCTTTCCATGACAAAGACTGACCAGGTGAATCCAGGTGAAAGCTATGATCCCTTATTGATGTCACTTGTTAAATCCACTTCAATCAGTGTAGATGAAGGGGAGGAGACAGGTTAAAGAAGGATTTGGCACCAACGAAGATGGCGGCCTCGCGACTAGCTCTTAGGACACTTTACAGTATTTTGTTTTTTTATGTATTATTTTTAACATTATTAGCTCAGAAAGTGTTTTGTATCATTACATACAGCCGGGGAAAACTATTGGTTATCAGAGTAGCGGTAACTCACCAGCATTACGACCAGGAATACAACTTTCCCGAAGCAGATCCTTTGTTTGCTCTCCCCAGGGCAACTGAACTGATTCCAGCGGCTGACCCAAAACATCGCCGGCGGAGGAGAGGCACTCGGAGCGGCCTGCTGGATCGATTTAGGAGGCGCGCACACCACCCACCGCTTCCAAGTATACTACTCGCTAATGTTTAGTCTCTGGTTAAGTGGTGGTCACACCCGGAGCCGGATCCGCCGCCGAGGCGGAATACCCACCCGGCCCCTACCCTGTTATGTTTATATGGCGCGGTCGGAGTCCGCACCTTTGGGGGGGGGTTACTGTCACGCCCTGACTCAAGGGACGTTTATTTGTTGAGTCAGGATGTGTATATTCCGTGTTGTGTTTGTTCATTGTTATAGTATCTATGATGTGTAGATCTATGTTGGCCGGGGTGGTTCCCAATCAGAGGCAGCTGTAGCTCGTTGTCTCTGATTGGGGACCATACTTAGGCAGCCTTTTGGCACGAGTTAGTTGTGGGATCTTGTTCCGTGTAAGGTATTGTTGTGTGTATGCTACCTTGGACTTCACGTTTCGTTTGTTGTTTTGTCGTGTGTTTAGTCGTCAATAAACATGAATGCATATCACGCTGCACCTTGGTCCGTCTCGTCCGTAAACGATCGTGACAGCCTGTAACATACTTTGTTTCACGGAAACATGGCTCTCTTGGGATATTCTGTCGAAATCGGTCCAGCCAGATGGGTTCTCAGTTAATCTCGCAGACAGGAATAAATATCTCTCCGGGAAGCAGAAGGGGCGGAGGTGTGTGTTTCATGATTAAAGACTTATGGTGTAATTGTAGTAACATACAGGAACTCAAGTCCTTTTGTTCACCCGCCCTAGAATACCTCACAATCAAATGCTGACCGTATTATCTCTCAAGATAATTTTCTTCGGTTATAGTCACGGCCGTGTATATCCCCCCTCAAGCCGATATCACGACGGCCCTCAAAGAACTTCAAATGGACTTTATGCAAACTGGAAACCTCATATCCTGAGGCTGCATTTATTGTAACCGGGGATTTTAACAAAGCTAATTTGAGGACTAGGCTATGAAGACATATCGACTGTTGTACTCGCGCTAAAATCCTCGACCATTGCTATTCGAACTTCCGGGGTGGTTATAAGGCCCTCCCCTGCCCTCCTTTCGGCAAATCTGACCACAACTCCATTTTGCTCCTCCCTTCCTATAGGCAGAAACTCAAACAGGAAGTACCCGTGCTAAGGACTATTCAACGCTGGTCTGACCAATCGGAATAAAAACTTCAAGATTGTTTTGATCACGCGGACTGGGATATGTTCCGGGTAGCTTGCGAAAATAATTTAGACGAATACACGGAAACGGTGACTGAGTTTATCAGGAAGTGTATAGGTGATGTTGTGCCCACTGTAACTATTAAAACCTACCCTAACCAGAAACCGTGGATAGATGGCAGCATTCGCGTAAAACTGAAAGCGCGAACCACCACATTTAACCATGGCAAGGTGACTGGGAATATGGCAGAATACAAACAGTGTAGCTACTCACTCCGTAAGGCAATCAAACAGGCAAAACATCAGTATAGAGACAAAGTGGAGTCGCAATTCAACAGCTCAGACACGAGACGTATGTGGCATGGTCTACAGAAAATCACGGACTACAAAAGGAAAACCAGCCACGTCGCCGACACCGATGTCTCGCTTCCAGACAAGCTAAACACCTTCTTCGCCCACTTTGAGGATAACACAGTGCCACCGACGAGGCCCACTACCAAGGACTGTGGCCTCTCCTTCTCCGTGGCTGACGTGAGTAAGACATTTAAGCATGTTAACCCCCCGCAAGGCTGCCGGCCCAGACGGCATCCTAGCCGCATCCTCAGAGCATGCGTAGACCAGCTGGCTGGTGTGTTTACAGACATATTCAATCTCTCCCTTTCCCAGTCTGCTGTTCCCACATGCTTCAAGATGGCCACCATTGTACCTGTACCCAAGAAAGCAAAGGTAACTGAACTAAATGACTATCACCCCGTAGCACTCACCTCTGTCATCATGAAGTGCTTTGAGAGACAAGTCAAGGATCATATCACATCTACCTTACCTGTCACCCTAGACCCACTTCAATTTGCTTACCGCCCCAATAGATCCACAGACGATGCAATCGCCATCACACTGCACACTGCCCTATCACATCTGGACAAGAGGAATACCTATGCAAGAATGCTGTTCATTGACTATAGCTCAGCATTCAACACCATAGTACCCTCCAAGCTCATCATTATGCTTGAGGCCCTGGGTCTGAACCCCACCCTGTGCAACTGGGTCCTGGACTTCCAGACGGACCGCCCACAGGTGGTGAAGGTAGGAAACATCTCCACTTCGCTGATCCTCAACACTGGGGCCCCACAAGGGTGCGTGCTCAGCCCCCCTCCTGTACTTACCTGTTCACCCATGACTGCGTGGCCAAGCACGCCTCCAACTCAATCATCAAGTTTGCAGACGACACAACAGTAGTGCAGTAGGCTTGATGACCAACAATGACGAGACCGAATACAGGGAGGAGGTGAGGGCTCTGGGAAGTGTAGTGCCAGGAAAATAACATCTCACTCAACAAAACAAAGGAGGATCGTGGACTTCAGGAAACAGCAGAGGGTGCACCCCCTATCCACATCGACGGGACCGCAGTGGAGAAGGTGGAAAGCTTCAAGTTCCTTGGCGTACACATCACTGACAACCTGAAATGGTCCACCCACGCAGACAGTGTGGTGAAGAAGGCGCAACAGAGCCTCTTCAACCTCAGGAGGCTGAAGAAATTCGGCTTGGCACCTAAAACCCTCACAACCTTTTACAGATGCACAATTGAGAGCATCCTGTCGGGATGTATCACCGCCTGGTACGGCAACTGCACCGCCCGCAACCGCAGGGCTCTCCAGAGGGTGGTGCGGTCTGCCGAACGCATTACCGGGGGCAAACTACCCGCCCTCCAAGACACCTACAGCACCCGATGTCACAGGAAGGCCAAAAAGATCATAAAGGACATCAACCACCCGAGCCACTGCCTGTTCACCCCGCTATCATCCAGAAGGCGAGGTCAGTACAGGTGCATCAAAGCTGGGACCGAGAGAATGAAAAACAGCTTCTATCTCAATGCCATCAGGCTGTTAAATAGCCATCACTAGCACATTACAGGCTGCTGCTGCCTATTGACATCACTGGCCACTTTAAGAAATGGAACACTAGTCACTTTAATAATGTTTACATATCTTGCACTACTCATCTCATGTGTATATACTGAATTCTATTCTATAATATTCTACTTTATCTTAGTCCATGACACTCTGTCATTACTTGTCCATATATGTACAGTGAGGGGAAAAAGTATTTGATCCCCTGCTGATTTTGTACGTTTGCCCACTGACAAAGAAATGATCAATCAATAATTTTAATGGTAGGTTTATTTGAACAGTGAGAGACAGAATAACAACAACAAAAAGAATCCAGAAAAATGCAATACAAAAATGTTATAAATTGATTTGCATTTTAATGAGGGAAATAAGTATTCGACCCCCTCTCAATCAGAAAGATTTCTGGCTCCCAGGTGTCTTTTATACAGGTAACGAGCTGAGATTAGGAGCACACTCCTAAAGTGGGTGTATAAAAGACACCTGTCCACAGAAGCAATCAATCAGATTCCAAACTCTCCACCATGGCCAAGACCAAAGAGCTCTCCAAGGATGTCAGGGACAAGATTGTAGACGTAAACAAGCCTGGAATGGGCTACAAGACCATCGCCAAGCAGCTTGGTGAGAAGGTGACAACAGTTGGTGCGATTATTCACAAATGGAAGAAACACAAAATAAGATCTCACCTCGTGGAGTTGCAATGATCATGAGAACGGGTGAGAAATCAGCCCAGAACTACACGGGAGGATCTTGTCAATGATCTCAAGGCAGCTGGGACCATAGTCACCAAGAAAACAATTGGTAACACACTACGCCGTGAAGGACTGAAATCCTGCAGCACCCGCAAGGTCCCCCTGCTCAAGAAAGCACATATACAGGGCCGTCTGAAGTTTGCCAATGAACATCTGAATGATTCAGAGGAGAACTGGGTGAAAGTGTTGTGGTCAGATGAGACCAAAATGGAGCTCTTTGGCATCAACTCAACTCGCCGTGTTTGGAGGAGGAGGAATGCTCCCTATGACCCCAAGAACCACATCTCCACCGTCAAACATGGAGGTGGAAACATTATGCTTTGGGGGTGTTTTTCTGCTAAGGGGACAGGACAACTTCACCGCATCAAAGGGACAATGGAAGGGGCCATGTACCGTCAAATCTTGGGTGAGAACCTCCTTCCCTCAGCCAGGGCATTGAAAATGGGTCGTGGATGGGTATTCCAGCATGACAATGACCCAAAACACACGGCCAAGGCAACAAAGGTGTAACGATCCCGGCTGTCTGAGTCGGGTCCTGGTCGTAATCTCCAGTTTCCCGAGGGTTCGGGAACGCTCCGGGGAGCGCTCTGGTTTCCGCACCTGCTTCCCATTAGCAATCTGCACACCTGGGCCTAATCAGCACCTTTCTTAGGCTCTGGCCCAACATCCAGTTCCTGCCGGATCGTTAGCCATGAACAGTAGGTGTATCTGCGTATCAGTTAGAGTATCTAGCGTGAGTTTTTGTTGTTTTGTACTTTGTTGAGTTTTTGTGTCCTTACCTCCGTTTTTGTTTCACCTGCAGTCACACGCCCGGAACCTTCACCCCACCTCTGCCTGATGGTCGGCGGCTGCCGAGCCATCACTGGACCTTGCACTGCACCCCCAACTACTCATCCACGCCGCCGCTCTGTCCCTGGAATATTCTGCACTTTTTGTTTGTATCCGAATAAACCCTCACTTTCGTTCAACTCTCCTTGTCCTGGTCTGCTTTTGGGTTCTGGCTGAGGGAACTGAGACAGAACGATCCGGCCAATTATGAACCCAGCGGACCTGGACTCAGTTCGCCATGCCATTACCCAGCAGGAGAAGATGTTGGGCCATCATAGCACGGTACTACAGGGAGATCGCGTTGTCAGTTCGGAACCTTTCTACCGGCCTGATGGAGGTCCAGAACCAACGCCAGTGTCCGGTGGAGGACCCACTACCGGTTTCACCCATCTCGCCTGCCGCTTCTGAAGTTGTGTCCCTCCGTGAGCCCAAGGTTCCGACGCCGGATAAATATGAGGGGGAGCTGGGAGGATGCCGTTCCTTCCTTATGCAGTGTGGATTAGTGTTCGATCTACAGCCCTACTCTTATGCCACAGACAAGGCTAGGATAGCCTTTGTGATTGAGTTGCTGCGTGGTCGAGCGCTGAGTGGGCTTCAGCCGTTTGGGAACGACAGGATCCCTGCATGGCTTCATACCAGGGGTTCACGGCCGAGATGAGAAGCTCTTCGACCATTCCGTCCGAGGGAGGGACGCAGCTAGGCGCCTGTTTTCTCTTCACCAAGGAACTCGCAGCGTGGCCGATTTCGTGATCGAGTTCAAGACGTTGGCTGTGGAGAGTGGGTGGAACGAGAGTCTTTGCAAGCGGCTTTTTACCAGGGTCTGTCGGAGCAGCTCAAGGATGAGTTGATCTCCTGTCCGGAGCCTAGTGACCTGGACAGCTTGGTAGCCTTGTCTATTCGGGTGGATAATCGAGTCCGAGAGCGAAGGAGGGAGAAGCAATGGGGTCCTTCCAATCGATCAGCTTCTCAGTTCCCAGTCGGGTCGGGTGGTGAACCAGAACACGTCGATCATTCTCCACCACGAAGGATTAGTGGAGAGGATCTCTCTCCCGATTCTGAACCCATGCAAGTGGGGCGGCACGGGTTAACCAAGGAGGAGCGTCAACAGAGACGTAGGGACCAACTGCTGCCTCTACTGTGGTCGCTCGGGACATTACATCTCCCACTTGCTCCCTGCGGTCGTCAAACTGCCCGGCTCGCCAAAGTTGGGAGGACTTTTAGCGAGCCAGTTTCAACCTCTCAGTACCTCTGTCAGACCCCGCTTCCGGCTACCCTTGTGAACAGGAATCAGAGCTTAGCGCTTAACGCTTTTATCGATTCAGGTGCCGATGGAAGCTTTCTTGATGCCGAGTTGGTGGAACAGCTGGGGCTTTCCAAGGAGCAATTGCCGGAAGCCATTGAAGCGACCACTCTGAACGGCAGTAGTCTGGCACGTATCACGATGAGGACTGAACCGGTTAAGATGCGGTTGTCAGGGAATCATTCTGAGATGATTTCATTTTTCATTCTGCCGTCTTCCCATGTTCCTCTGGTCCTTGGATACCCCTGGCTGAAGGAACACAATCCCACGTTCGATTGGGTGACGGGCAAGGTAACGAGTTGGAGCCTGGATTGTCATGCTAACTGTCTCAAGACTGCCTGCCCCCATTCGGTTCCCAGTCAGGTGATTGAGGCTAAACCTCCAGATTTGTCCCTGGTTCCCGAGACATATCACGATTTGGGGGAGGTTTTCAGTAAGCAGAAGGCTCTGTCACTCCCTCCCCCCACCGACCATATGATTGTGCCATCAACCTGGTCCCTGGAGCTGTCTACCCCAAAGGGAAGGTTATACAGTATCTCCCGACCTGAACGTGAGGCGTTGGAGACCTACATCAAGGAGTCCCTAGCTGCTGGTCTCGTTCGTCCCTCGTCATCACCCCTGGGGGGCAGGATTCTTCTTTGTGGGTAAGAAGGATGGCTCTCTCGACCATGTATTGACTATCGGGGGTTGAATGACATCACGGTCAAGAACAAGTATCCCCTGCCCTTGATGAGTTCTGCCTTCGACTCCTTACAGGGTGCTACGGTGTTCACCAAGTTAGACCTCACGCAATCGTATCACCTGGTCCGGATCAGAGAGGGGGGACGAGTGGTTGACGGGTTTCAATACACCGATGGGGCACTTCGAGTATCAGGTGATGCCGTTTGGACTGACCAATGCTCCAGCGGTATTCCAGAGTATGGTGAACGACGTCCTGAGAGATATGATCGGTCTCTTCGTGTTTGTTTACCTGGATGACATTCTGATCTTCTCGAAGGAACCTTCCGACCACGTCCAGCATGTCCGGCAGGTTCTGCAGCGATTATTGGAGAATCGCCTGTTCGTGAAGGCCGAGAAGTGCGAGTTTCACGCCCACACGACATCCTTTCTGGGTACATCATCTCCAGGGGTGAGATTAGGATGGACCAGGAGAAGGTTAGAGCGGTTCTGGAATGGGCCCAGCCCGGTACGAGATTGCAGCTCCAGAGATTTTTGGGGTTTGCGAATTTCTACCGCAGATTCATCCGGGATTACAGCCGTGCGGCCGCTCCATTAACTGCCTTGACTTCCAGCATCAGGACCTTCAAGTGGAATCCGGAGGCGGATCGAGCGTTTCTGGATTTGAAGAAGCGATTCACCAACGCACCGATTCTCTCTCAACCGGACACGGCCCGTCAGTTCGTCGTTGAAGTGGACGCGTCTGATGTGGGAGTTGGCGCCATCCTGTCGCAGCGATGCTCCACGGACAGTAAACTCCATCCCTGCGCCTACTACTCTCGTCGCCTTTCGCCTGCGGAGAGGAATTACGATGTGGGGTAACCGGGAGCTTCTCGCGGTGAAACTTGCCTTGGAGGAGTGGCGCCACTGGTTGGAGGCGGAGCAACCGTTTATTGTCTGGACTGACCACAAGAATCTTGCTTACGTGCAATCGGCTAACGGCTCCAACTCCCGTCAGGCCAGGTGGGCGTTGTTTTTCGGACGATTCAAGTTTGTCCTGACGTTCCGACCTGGATCTAAGAACGGCAAGGCGGACGCCTTGTCCCGGATGTTCTCCAAGACGGAGGAGAGTGGGTCCAAGACCGAGACAATTCTCCCCCGGAACTGCGTCGTGGGAGCAGTTATGTGGAAGATTGAGGAGGAGGTGCTGGCGGCCCTTCGGACTCAGCCCGGACCCGGTAACGGTCCACCCGGTCGGTTGTTTGTGCCTGAGTCGGTTCGTCCTGCTGTTCTCAAATGGTCCCACGCCAGTAAGATGGCTTGTCACCCTGGCGTGGCTCGGACAATGGCGTTTCTTCGCAGACGTTTTGGTGGCCTGCCATGGCCGAGATACTCGGGGTTTTGTTGCTGCCTGTCCAGTGTGTCGCAGAATAAGAGTACCAATCGGCCCAGCTCTGGACTACTTCACCCCCTTCCTATTCCCCCGGCGTCCATGGTCGCATCTGGCCCTGGACTTCGCCACGGGGTTGCCCGCTTCTGAGGGGAACACGGTCGTTCTGACTATCGTGGACAGGTTCAGCAAGTTCGCCCACTTTGTGCCTATTGCCAAGCTTCCCTCTGCCTCGGAGACGTCCGAGATCCTGGTCAGGGAGGTTTTCAGGGTCCACGGTTTGCCCAGTGATATCGTTTCCGACCGTGGCCCTCAGTTTACCTCTGCTGTCTGGAAGTCCTTCTGTTTGGCCATTGGAGCTACAGTCAGGTCTCACATCTGGTTTTCACCCCCAATCCAATGGTCAGGCGGAGAGAGCCAACCAGAAGATGGAATCCACGCTACGCTGTCTGGTCTCTTCCAACCCCACCTCCTGGGCCTCTCAGTTGCCTTGGGTTGAGTATGCCCACAATACTCTCCCTACATCTGCCACTGGGATGTCTCCCTTCCAGTGCCTGTATGGCTACCAACCTCCCCTGTTCCCTTCTCAGGAGAAGGAGCTCTCTGTGCCTTCTGTTCAGGCCCATATTCGTCGTTGCCACCGGACCTGGCATCGGGCCAGAAAGGCACTCCTTAGAGGTTCGGACCGGTATCAGCTCCAGGCGAATCGTCGCGGACCCCCGCTTCCCACCTATGCCCATCGGAGATAGGGTTTGGTTGGCCACACGGGATCTTCCGTTACGGACTGAGTCTAGGAAGTTGTTACCGGAAGTTTATTGGTCCGTTTGTGGTGGAGAAGGTGATCAATCCAGTGGCAGTGCGACTCAAACTACCGAGGACGCTCAGAGTCCATCCCACCTTTCATGTCTCCTGCCTCAAGCCTGTCTTCCTCAGTCCTCTGTTGCCTCCCTCCGCCCTCCCTCCTCCTCCTCCTCGGATGATCGGAGGTGGTCCTGCCTACACGGTGCGTCGCATTATGGATTCCAGACCGGCGGGGCCGGGGTTTCTTCGGTATCTCGTGGACTGGGAGGGGTATGGTCCTGAAGAGAGGAGTTGGATTCCGCGGCGACAGGTCCTAGATGCGGATCTCATCAGGGACTTTTACCGCCTCCATCCTGGCGCTCCGGGAGTCCGCCCGGTGGCGTTCGTCGGAGGGTACTGTAACGATCCGGCTGTCTGAGTCGGGTCCTGGTCGTAATCTCCAGTTTCCGAGGGTTCGGGAACGCTCCGGGAGCGCTCTGGTTTCCGCACCTGCTTCCCATTAGCAATCTGCACACCTGGGCCTAATCAGCACCTTTCTTAGGCTCTGGCCCAACATCCAGTTCCTGCCGGATCGTTAGCCATGAACAGTAGGTGTATCTGCGTATCAGTTAGAGTATCTAGCGTGAGTTTTTATGTTGTTTTGTACTTTGTTGAGTTTTTGTGTCCTTACCTCCGTTTTTGTTTCACCTGCAGTCACACGCCCGGAACCTTCACCCCACCTCTGCCTGATGGTCGGCGGCTGCCGAGCCATCACTGGACCTTGCACTGCACCCCCAACTACTCATCCACGCCGCCCGCTCTGTCCCTGGAATATTCTGCACTTTTTGTTTGTATCCGAATAAACCCTCACTTTCGTTCAACTCTCTCTTGTCCTGGTCTGCTTTTGGGTTCTGGCTGAGGGAACTGTGACAAAAGGAGTGGCTCAAGAAGAAGCACATTAAGTCCTGGAGTGGCCTAGCCAGTCTCCAGACCTTAATCCCATAGAAAATCTGTGGAGGGGAGCTGAAGGTTC
>NW_025538362.1:0-20185 GCF_020615455.1 Coregonus clupeaformis | reverse complement strand
ACTTCTCCCCATCTTAGCTACTGTTGTATCAATATGTTTTGACCATGACAGTTTACAATCCAGGTTTACTCCAAGCAGTTTAGTCACCTCAACTTGTCCAATTTCCACATTATTTATTACAAGATTTAGTTGAGGTTTAGGGTTTAGTGAATGATTTGTCCTAAATACAATGCTTTTAGTTTTATAAATATTTAGGACTAACTTATTCCTTTCCACCCACTCTGAAACTAACTGCAACTCTTTGTTAAGTGTTGCAGTCATTTCAGTCGCTGTAGTAGCTGACATGTATAGTGTTGAGTCATCCTTTACATACACTACCGGTCAAAAGTTTTAGAACACCTACTCATTCAAGGGTTTTTCTTTATTTGGAACTATTTTCTACATTGTAGAATAATAGTGAAGACATCAAAACTATGAAATAACACATATGGAATCATGTATTAACCAAAATAGTGATAAACAAATCAAAATATATTTTATATTTGAGATTCTTCAAATAGCCACCCTTTGCCTTGATGACAGCTTTGCACACTCTTGGCATTCTCTCAACCAGCTTCAAGAGGTAGTCACCTGGAATGCATTTCAATTAACAGGTGTGCCTTCTTAAAAGTTAATTTGTGGAATGAAGGTCAGTCAATACGGAACATTTCAAGAACTTTGAAAGTTTATTCAAGTGCAGTCGCACAAACCATCAAGCACCATGATGAAACTGGCTCTCATGAGGACCGCCACAGGAATGGAAGACCCAGAGATACCTCTGCTGCAGAGGATAAGTTAATTAGAGTTACCAGCCTCAGAAATTGCAGCCCAAATAAATGCTTCACAGAGTTCAAGTAACAGACACATCTCAACATCAACTGTTCAGAGGACACTGTGTGAATCAGGCCTTCGTGGTCGAATTGCTGCAAAGAAACCACTACTAAAGGACATCAAAAAGAAGAAGAGACTTGCTTGGGCCAAGAAATACGAGCAATGAACATTATACCGGTGGAAATGTGTCCTTTGGTCTGGGGTCCAAATTGGAGATTTCGCTGTGTCTTTGTGAGACACAGTGTGGGTGAACGGATGATCTCTGCATGTGTATTTTCCACCGTAAAGCTTGGAGGAGGAGGTGTGATGGTGTGGGGGTGCTTTGCTGGTGACACTGTCTGTGATTTATTTAGAATTCCAGGCCACTTAACCAGCATGGCTACCACAGCATTCTTCAGCGATACGCCATCCCATCTGGTTTGGGCTTAGTGGGACTATCATTTATTTTTCGACAGGACAATGACCCAACACACCTCCAGGCTGTGTAAGGGCTATTTTACCAAGAAGGAGAGTGATGGAGTGCTGCATCAGATGACCTGGCCTCCACAATCCCCGACCTCAACCAAATTGAGATGGTTTGGGATGAGTCGGATCGCAGAGTGAAGGAAAAGCAGCCAACAAGTGCTCAGCATATGTGGAAAACTCCTTCAAGAGTGTTGGAAAAGTATTCCAGGTGAAGCTGGTTGAGAGAATGCCAAGAGTGTGCAAAGCTGTCATCAAGGCAAAGGGTGGCTATTTGAAGAATCTCAAATATAAAATATATTTTGATTTGTTGAACACTTTTTGGTTACTATATGATTCCATATGTGTTATTTCATAGTTTGATGTCTTCACTATTATTCTACAACGTAGAAAATAGTAAAAAAAAAAAAAACTTGAATGAGTAGGTGTTCTAAAACCTTTGACCGGTAGTGTATGAGATTGGGATATTGTATAATCTTTGAAGACACTGGGCCAAAAACGATTTGTCTGTTATTCACAACAACAAAAAAGTATTCCTGGTGTGTCATACCATGAGAAATACACGTCTCGTTCCTTCTTGGCTCTGCACTAAATATCGCCACCTGCTAGTTTATGGCCAGAGCTTGTTTTTTAATTGGATACACAGAGAAATGATCAACAAATTGTCTTTGTTAATCTTTGCAATAACGCACCTGCATCTCTGGGAGTCCAACGCAATCATTATTTTATTAATGATAGGATAAGGCAGGATTGCAGGATTTCTTATAGCTACAGCAATTGTTTTGTCATGGCATCCCAGTGTGATACTATAAAGGCCTAAGAGTCACCTAAACTGTTCTAAACTGCTCCAAATATTCTAAAAGACATCATCAAGGGCTTAGATGTCATATAATAAAAAAATGGACAGGGCTAATATTCTGACGCATTTCGTTTGGGAGGGTTAAGCAGTAATAGGATGCATATACTGTACATTGCAACATTGTAGCAGAATATTGTATCCCCAATACATATCCATATGTAGGAGCTACAGTATATTGAATATTTTAAATTAGAAGCATTGTGTAGTGGTCTTTTGTGATCCCCTTTCTTCATTAAGTTCTTGTCAGTCATATCTAGTGCAGAGAATTCCAAATCCTCAATGGGAAAACCTGATTAGTGATATTGTGTTGATGTGTGTGAGTGGGGGGGGGGGACCTTCCACAAATAGAGTTCCTTTTGCATCCCTTTGATATTTTAAGTAGAAATTGTGCACCAATGTTGAATTTTAAAAGCCTTTTATATTAAAGGAAGTGCCCTTTAATATAGACCATGTGGAAAATTCAATAAATCAGATTTTTAATATGAATAAAAGACTTGCTAAAGTGCCAGAAATCTGAATTTTTACATGTCCCTCATGTTTCTCCGACTTCTAGGAACATTTTAACCCACTTAACCCAAAAAATGTCCCCAAGTTTTCACTATCATTGTAAAGGCCTAGCCATGACAAAGTCATTTCTGAAGATTATTATTTATTTCAAGTGATTTAGTGATTCATTTACGTTTGTCCCCTCATTTTAAGGTCAACCCTATTACGTGAACTGAACTCTAATTTTAATATGGTGAGACTTCCTTTTTAAATTAAATTAATAGTCAAATCATAGTGTAAAAGTAGGTGAGCTGGTTCTAATCTTTTAGGCAATTTTATTGTGTTTTGTGGTGTAAAACTGAGCGGGTCGATCATAACATGTCAACCTATAGATAGGTAAAACAATTAAATATTTTTGTGAAGCTTACATTCAATTGTCCCTCCCTGTTGCACACAACAATCTTCCATTTCCCCTGTCACAAGGAGATTTATGACTGATTTAAGATGAAAATGTCAACCCTGTTACATCAACCCTGTTATTTAATTGGCACTTACTATAGTCATTTTTCTTAATTTAACCTCATATAAGGTTGAACATGTGCTCTTTATGACAGAATGTTAAAATTAGGTGAAATAAATAGTTTTTTGGGGATCAAATTACACTACCAAAAAAGGCACTCTATTGATGGAATGACCCTCCTGCTGTCTGACATAACGAATGGGCCCATGACTCTAAATGACCCTCCTGCCATCTGAGTGACTCATAACGAATGGGCCCATGACTCAATTGTGTGTGCGTGTGCATGCATGCATGGGATCGAGCTAAAAGGAATCTAATTTCATTCACATATAGAACAAATATTTTCTTAGTGGGTGATGCTTGTGTGTGAAGATTTATCAGTAAGTTCAGATATATGCTGACTTTCATCAGGAATATATTCTATGCTTATAATGGTAGTGGTAAAGTCACATGACTGGCAAAGAGACTAAAATTGGAGAAACCACAGAAGGGCAGGTGCACATGTCTTGTGTCCTGCCGCTACTGTTTGTTGTTTCAGCGGGCAGTCTGACAAGTTGGCTTGATATTGACTGCTAAATACTTACATTTAAGTATGATGCTAGGTAATCAATTTGTATGCTTGGTTCAAGTAAAAAACTGTATGATGCATTGCAACTTTCTGTGAGTATGTCCAACACTTGAGTTTAACACATAGAGATCCAGTTTACCGCAGGTTGGTGCCTATTAAATTAATCTGAATCAAAATGAAAATTCTCATGTATATTTCAGTTCTACAACATTCAGCAGGATTTAAACTTACTCAAATCACTCAAATGAAAGTAACACTAAGGATACTGCACAAAACATGAGTGCACCAATTGCATAGCAAGTGAAAAATACACGAGAAACCATTTTCTCATGTCCACAATGTATGATGTCAATCAGGTTAAAGGCTGTGTGTGTGGGATTATCCAAGTGTGTGGGAGTGTCCGTGTGTGTCCGTGTGTGTGTGTGTGTGTGTGTGTGTGTGTGTGTGTGTGTGTGTGTGTGTGTGTGTGTGTGTGTGTGTGTGTGTGTAGAGAGAAAGGCAGAGTGTGGGAGATAGCAGGCCAGAGGAAGAGATTGCACTAACGGGAAAATGACAAATATTAAAATGACATGGAATAATACAGAATTTCTGCACACATTGGCACAGAGCCTCCCCAGTTCCCAGGTGAAGGTGGGTGAGGGAGAGGGATTGTTTGTGTTTGTGTGTGCATGTGTGTGTGTGCATGCGCCTTGCATACTTGTGTGTGTGTGTGCGCGCGTTCAGTGTGTGCGCGTGTGTAGTGTGTGTGCGCATGTAGTGTATGTGAGCGTGCGTGTGCGTGTAGTGTGTGTGCGTGTGTGCATACGTGTGTGTGTGTGAGTGATTAGGAAGGTACAGCTCCTCAGCTGGGAGAGATTCTTAATTACTCCATGCGGGGTTTCTCAGCCACAGAAAGGACAGAGCAGAGAAGCTCCTCCTACTCCAACAGCTGCTGATGCTGATGCTGCCTTCCTTACAACAGGAAAAATATAGTGAGTTAGGAGAGAGATAGCTCTGTGTTTGTTATAGATCTCTGTCTTTGTGTGTGTAAGAATATGTGTGTAAGGCTTTGAATAATAGAGGTCTCAGACATATTTAATTTAATCAAAAGCCACAATATGTTTTCTTATTGCAGATCATTTCCCAGAACAGATATATTTATCTCTTTTAGTCCCTCCCTCTGAATTTCTGCACTTCACGGCGAACTAATAACACCAGCCATTACACCGAAACAAAAACAACAACTCCCAGAGGTCTATGGGAAAAGCCTTGCTTAGCTGCATTGGCAGGGATGTGCGTAAGAGAGGTCCAGTGACGTTATCTGGCCCTCTGATGTGTTCTGGCGGAGCACATTGGCTGAGAAATTATTCATTAGTTGGAGACAACAAGGGTAGGCTGGATATATAGGCTGTGCTTGAGGCTACGATGAGCAAGGAGTTCTGACTGAACACGATGGTTCCTCTTACTGACTAAACTGGCAGAGAGGGGAAGATATGTTTATTACAAAACATCTGATGCTTATAAACGCAGCAAAAAAAGAAACGTCCCTTTTTCAGGACCCTGTCTTTCAAAGATAATTCGTAAAAATCTAAATAACTTCACAGATCTTCATTGTAAAGGGTTTAAACACTGTTTCCCATGCTTGTTCAATGCACAATAAACAATTAATGAACATGGACCTGTGGAACGGTCGTTAAGAAACTACCAGCTTACAGACGGTAGGCAATTAAGGTCACAGTTATGAAAACTTAAGACACTAAAGAGGCCTTTCTACTGACTCTGAAAAACACCAAAAGAAAGATGCCCAGGGTCCCTGCTCATCTGTGTGAACGTGCCTTAGGCATGCTGCAAGGAGGCATGAGGACTGCAGATGTGGCCAGGGCAATAAATTGCAATGTCCGTACTGTGAGACGCCTAAGACAGCGCTACAGGGAGACAGGACGGACAGCTGATCGTCCTCGCAGTGGCAGACCACGTGTAACAACACCTGCACAGGATCGGTACATCTGAACATCACACCTGCGGGACAGGTACAGGATGGCAACAACAACTGCCCGAGTTACACCAGAAACGCACAATCCCTACATCAGTGCTCAGACTGTCCGCCAATAGGCTGAGAGAGGCTGGACTGAGGGCTTGTAGGCCTGTTGTAAGGCAGGTCCTCACCAGACATCACCGGCAACAACGTTGCCTATGGGCACAAACCCACCATCGCTGGACCAGACAGGACTGGCAAAAAGTGCTCTTCACTGACGAGTCGCGGTTTTGTCTCACCAGGGGTGATGGTCGGATTCGCGTTTATCGTCGAGGGAATGAGCGTTACACCGAGGCCTGTACTCTGGAGCGGGATCGATTTGGAGGTGGAGGGTCCGTCATGGTCTGGGGCGCTGTGTCACAGCATCATCAGACTGAGCTTGTTGTCATTGCAGGCAATCTCAACGCTGTGCATTACAGCGAAGACATCCTCCTCCCTCATGTGGTACTCTTCCTGCAGGCTCATCCTGACATGACCCTCTAGCATGACAATGCCACCAGTCATACTGCTCGTTCTGTGCGTGATTTCCTGCAAGACAGGAATGTCAGTGTTCTGCCATGGCCAGCGAAGAGCCCGGATCTCAATCCCATTGAGCATGTCTGGGACCTGTTGGATCGGAGGGTGAGGGCTAGGGCCATTCCCCCCAGAAATGTCTGGGAACTTGCAGGTGCCTTGGTAGAAGAGTGGGGTATCATCTCACAGCAAGAACTGGCAAATTTGGTGCAGTCCATGAGGAGGAGATGCACTGCAGTACTTAATGCAGCTGGTGGCCACACCAGATACTGACTGTTACTTTTGATTTTGACCCCCCCTTTGTTCAGGGACACATTATTCCATTTCTGGTAGTCACATGTCTGTGGAACTTGTACAGTTCATGTCTCAGTTGTTGAGTCAAATATTTACACATAAGTTTGCTGAAAATAAACGCAGTTGACAGTGAGAGGACGTTTCTTTTTTTGCTGAGTTTATGTGAATCTGTATGTATGCCTAGCCGATCAAATCAAATCAAATGTTATTGGTCACATACACGTGTTTAGCAGATGTTATTGTGGGTGTAGCGAAATGCTTGTGTTTCTAACTCCGACAGTGCGGTAATATCTAACAAGTGATATCTAACTATTTCACAACATATACCCAATACACACAAATCTAAGTAAAGCAATGGAATTAAGAATATATAAATAAATATATGGACGAGCAATGTCAGAGCGGCATAGACTAAGATACAGTAGAATAGTATATGTGTGTGTACGTGTGCATTCATATCTTCAATCATGTTAATACAAAACAATGTGGCCATGAAAGAAATTGGACAAGTATGAACATATGTGAAGATGAGAGGAATGTACTGGTCTGCCTGATGAACAGTCAGTAAGCAGTAGTCGTCCGGTTGGTCTCACAATGGCCAGCCTTGTTGCAGACACCCAGAGGCTGATTAGGGAGGCTGCTCTGTTTATGCAGAGAGCTGTGGGGCAGCCAAAGGCTTCCGCTACCCTGGGGAGACACTTCTGCAGATTGCAAACCATGGAAGTTGGACATAAACAAAGAATTATGGATAACACCCTGTAGCTTCAAACCAAAACTGTCAGCACTACTAAGAGAAAAGTCGTATCTTTTCTCTTTTCCTTGCACTGGTAACGTTCTGGTCATGACGGTGAATGTAAACTAGGGACCAAATCCCTCAGCTACCATTATATTTTATTCTCGGCTGTCGACTTATGAGGTTAACCTATTCTCTCACGCTCTTCCCCCTGAGCTGTCTGCCATTACATGAGCCACTAACATGACTGTGCTGCACACGACGACAAACACTATGGCAGTGGGATGAAACAGCCCTTTTGACAAAAGCAGCCTATGAATATAGCATTCTTTTGATTCATCCCCAAAAGCCCTTTCGGTGTCAAAGTAATTCAACGCGAGGATCTATATTTTTTCATTTTTTCCAAGAAGTGCAGAAATTGTTGAAGAAATATGGATGAGCTGAGGTGTTGCCTATGAAAATAGGCTTCTAGGCGTGTTGAAACTCAGGGGAGAAGCCCACCCAAAATGACTCTCTAAAACAGCCAGCACACTCCTTCACATTAATAATAATAATAATAATAATGCCATTTAGCAGACGCTTTTATCCAAAGCGACTTACAGTCATGTGTGCATACATTTTTACGTATGGGTGGTCCCGGGGATCGAACCCACTACCCTGGTGTTACAAGCGCCATGCTCTACCAATTGAGCTACAGAGGACCATTAACATACACTATCAACTGTACATCCTGATAATATTCTTAGTAACAACAATACTGCTTTTAAATAATTATAAGACAAGTGTTCTACAGTATGTGTATGGAGGTGTTGTGCATATTGTGATTGCAAGATAATGAGCCAGGAAATAAAACGATTTCACTTGGGTGCTGTATAGTGGCACATTTCAGAGAGAGTGTCCATGAAATAGGTGTTTTTTTGCGTGGTGACTCACATCTTGTTGACATGGAGACCAAAATAGCAGCCGAATGGAAGAGGACATTCAGTCTACCCTTGAGACTCGGCACCATTGAGGAAGAGAGAGAGAGAGGCAGAAGGAAAGAGAGCTGAGAAAGCTTGAAGAACCATGAGCCTTGTGTTGCATAAGGCAATGAGTCACACTCACCGTTTGGATCTTGGGAACCGATAGGAAATCGTTCTGTTGTCTCTCAGTGGGGAGTGGGCTTTTTCTCTGTAAGAAAAAGGAATACTGGTGGTGATTTGGGAGGGATGCAAGAGATGACTTATTGGATAAATGTGGTAAATGTGTGTGTGTGTGAGAGAGAGAGAGAGAGAGAGAGAGAGAGAGAGAGAGAGAGAGAGAGAGAGAGAGAGAGAGAGAGAGAGAGAGAGAGAGAGAGAGAGAGAGAGAGAGAGAGAGAGAGAGAGAGAGAGAGAGAGAGAGAGAGAGAGAGAGAGAGAGAGAGAGAGAGAGAGAGAGAGAAGGAGAAGAGAGAAGAGAAGAGGCTGTTGAAAGATATAAAGTAAGGTACACCATATACAGGTAGTTCTCAGGAACATCCTGTAGTCTACATTTGGAGAGAGTTGGGCAAATATGCATGAATGTTCTGTAAGCTGTCAGGGGAGCAGTGAGGGTCTAATGATGTACTTGATCCAACAGCATTTATAAGCTGTGATCATCATTAATAACAGAGAGAAAGCTATTGAGTAGCGCGTGTAACCGGCAGGGACAGTATGTCTCTGCATGTGTACGTAAGTGTTGGACAGCCCACTGGTTTCCATCAATCCTAGCAGTGTGTCACGGTTTACTAAGCCAGAACCCAGAAGCAGACCAGGACAAGGTAAATTGAAACAAATGTGAGTGTTTATTTAATAGATCCACGAGTGAGGCTGAATAATCCAGGGAACAGAGCGGGTGGCGTGGATGGGTTGTTGAGGGTGCAGTGGTAGGTCCAGTAATGGCTCGGCAGCCGCCGACCATCAGGCAGAGGTTGGGTGAAGGTTCCGGGTGAGTGACTGCAGATAGAACAAAACGGAGGTAAGTATACAGCAAGTCAAAAAGGTGCAAAACAACAAAACTAACGCTAGAAGTTCCAAGGCTGATACACGGACAAACATACTGTTCATGGCTAACGATCCGGCAGGGAATGGATGTTAGGCAGAGCCTAAGAAGGGTGATGATCAGGACCAGGTGTGCAGATTGCTGATGGGATGCAGGTGCGGAAATCAAGAGAGCTCCCGCCTAGCAACGTTGCCCGGCAACCAGGCAGGGAGCGTTCCAGAACCCTCGGGAAACTGGAGATCACGAGCAGAAAAACTAGTACACCGACAGGACCCGACTCAGACTGCCGGGATCGTTACAGTACCCCCCTCCGACCGAACGCCACCGGGCGGACTCCCGGAGCGCCAGGATGGAGGCGGTAGAAGTCACGAATGAGGTCAGCATCTAGGATCTGTCGCCGCGAATCCAACTCCTCTCTTCAGGACCATACCCCTCCCAGTCCACGAGATACTGGAAACCCCGGCCCCGCCGTCTGGAATCCATGATGCGTCGAACCGTGTAGGCAGGACCACCTCCGATCATCCGAGGAGGAGGAGGAGGAGGCGGAGGAGGCAACAGAGGACTGAGGAAAACAGGCTTGAGGCAGGAGACATGAAAGGTGGGATGGACTCTGAGCGTCCTCGGTAGTTTGAGTCGAACTGCCACCGGATTGATCACCTTCTCCACCACAAACGGACCAATGAACTTCGGTAACAACTTCCTAGACTCAGTCCGTAAAGGAAGATCCCGTGTAGCCAACCAGACCCTATCTCCGATGGTATAGGTGGGAGCGGGGATCCGGCGACGATTCGCCTGGAGCTGATACCGGTCCGAAACTCTAAGGAGTGCCTTTCTGGCCCGATGCCAGGTCCGGTGGCAACGACGAATATGGGCCTGAACAGAAGGCACTGAGAGCTCCTTCTCCTGAGAAGGGAACAAGGGAGGTTGGTAGCCATACAGGCACTGGAAGGGAGACATCCCAGTGGCAGATGTAGGGAGAGTATTGTGGGCATACTCAACCCAAGGCAACTGAGAGACCCAGGAGGTGGGGTTGGAAGAGACCAGGCAGCGTAGCGTGGATTCCATCTTCTGGTTGGCTCTCTCCGCCTGACCATTAGATTGGGGGTGAAAACCAGATGTGAGACTGACTGTAGCTCCAATGGCCAAACAGAAGGACTTCCAGACAGCAGAGGTAAACTGAGGGCCACGGTCGGAAACGATATCACTGGGCAAACCGTGGACCCTGAAAACCTCCCTAACCAGGATCTCGGACGTCTCCGAGGCAGAGGGAAGCTTGGCAATTGGCACAAAGTGGGCGAACTTGCTGAATCTGTCCACGATAGTCAGAACGACCGTGTTCCCCTCAGAAGCGGGCAACCCAGTGACAAAGTCCAGGGCCAGATGCGACCATGGTCGCGGGGAATAGGAAGGGGGTGAAGTAGTCCAGAGCTGGGCCGATTGGTACTCTTATTCTGCGCACACACTGGACAGGCAGCAACAAAACCCCGAGTATCCTCGGCCATGGCAGGCCACCAAAAACGTCTGCGAAGAAACGCCATCGTCCGAGCCACGCCAGGGTGACAAGCCATCTTGCTGGCGTGGGACCATTTGAGGACAGCAGGACGAACCGACTCAGGCACAAACAACCGACCGGGTGGACCGTTACCGGGACCGGGCTGCGTCCGAAGGGCCGCCATCACCTCCTCCTCAATCTTCCACATAACTGCTCCCACGACGCAGTTCCAGGGGAGAATTGTCTCGGTCTTGGACCCACTCTCCTCCGTCTTGGAGAACATCCGGGACAAGGCGTCCGCCTTGCCGTTCTTAGATCCAGGTCGGAACGTCAGGGAAAAATTGAATCGTCCGAAAAACAACGCCCACCTGGCCTGACGGGAGTTGAGACGTCTAGCCGATTGCACGTAAGCAAGATTCTTGTGGTCAGTCCAGACAATAAACGGTTGCTCCGCCCCCTCCAACCAGTGGCGCCACTCCTCCAAGGCAAGTTTCACCGCGAGAAGCTCCCGGTTACCCACATCGTAGTTCCTCTCCGCAGGCGAAAGGCGACGAGTAGTAGGCGCAGGGATGGAGTTTACTGTCCGTGGAGCATCGCTGCGACAGGATGGCGCCAACTCCCACATCAGACGCGTCCACTTCAACGACGAACTGACGGGCCGTGTCCGGTTGAGAGAGAATCGGTGCGTTGGTGAATCGCCTCTTCAAATCCAGAAACGCTCGATCCGCCTCCGGATTCCACTTGAAGGTCCTGATACTGGAAGTCAAGGCAGTTAACGGAGCGGCCACACGGCTGTAATCCCGGATGAATCTGCGGTAGAAATTCGCAAACCCCAAAAATCTCTGGAGCTGCAATCTCGTACCGGGCTGGGCCCATTCCAGAACCGCTCTAACCTTCTCCTGGTCCATCCCTAATCTCTCCCCTGGAGATGATGTACCCGAGGAAGGATGTCGTGTGGGCGTGAAACTCGCACTTCTCGGCCTTCACGAACAGGCGATTCTCCAACAATCGCTGCAGAACCTGCCGGACATGCTGGACGTGGTCGGAAGGTTCCTTCGAGAAGATCAGAATGTCATCCAGGTAAACAAACACAAAGAGACCGATCATATCTCTCAGGACGTCGTTCACCATACTCTGGAATACCGCTGGAGCATTGGTCAGTCCAAACGGCATCACCTGATACCGAAGTGACCCATCGGTGTATTGAAACCCGTCAACCACTCGTCCCCCTCTCTGATCCGGACCATGTGATACGCATTGCGTAGGTCTAGCTTGGTGAACACCGTAGCACCCTGTAAGGAGTCGAAGGCAGAACTCATCAAGGGCAGGGGATACTTGTTCTTGACCGTGATGTCATTCAACCCCCGATAATCAATACACGGTCGAAGAGAGCCATCCTTCTTACCCACAAAGAAGAATCCTGCCCCCAGGGGTGATGACGAGGGACGAACGAGACCAGCAGCTAGGGACTCCTTGATGTAGGTCTCCAAAGCCTCACGTTCAGGTCGGGAGATACTGTATAACCTTCCCTTGGGGTAGACAGCTCCAGGGAACAGGTTGATGGCACAATCATATGGTCGGTGGGGGAGTGACAGAGCCTTCTGCTTACTGAACACTTCCCCCCAAATCGTGATATGTCTCGGGAACCAGGGACAAATCTGGGGGTTTAGCCTCAATCACCTGACTGGGAACCGAATGGGGACAGGCAGTCTTGAGACAGTTAGCATGACAATCAAGGCTCCAACTCGTTACCTTGCCCGTCACCCAATCGAACGTGGGATTGTGTTCCTTCAGCCAGGGGTATCCAAGGACCAGAGGAACATGGGAAGACGGCAGAATGAAGAATGAAATCATCTCAGAATGATTCCCCGACAACAGCATCTTAACCGGTTCAGTCCTCATCGTGATACGTGCCAGACTACTGCCGTCCAGAGTGGTAGCTTCAATGGCTTCCGGCAATTGCTCCTTGGAAAGCCCCAGCTGTTCCACCAACTCGGCATCAAGAAAGCTTCCATCGGCACCTGAATCGATAAAAGCGTTAATCGCTAAGCTCTGATTCCTGTTCATAAGGGTGGCCGGGAAACGGGGTCTGACAGAGGTATTGAGAGGTCGAAACTGGCTCGCTAAAAGTCCTCCCAACTTTAGCGAGCCGCGCAGTTTGACGACCGCCGGGAACCAGTGGCGAGGTAATGTCCCGAACCACCACAGTAGAGGCAACAGTTAGTCCCTACGTCTGTGTTGGCGCTCCTCCTTGGTTAACCCGTGCCGCCCCACTTGCATGGGTTCAGAATCGGGAGACAGGACCTCTCCACTAATCCTGTGTGGTGGACGATGATCGACGTATTCTGGTCCAATCCCCGACCCGACTGGAACCTGAGAAGCTGATCGGTTGGACGGGACCCATTGCTTCTCCCTCCTTCGCTCTCGGACTCGATTATCCACCCGAATAGACAAGGCTACCAAGCTGTCCAGGTCACTAGGCTCGGATAGGAGATCAACTCATCCTTGAGCTGCTCCGACAGACCCTGGTAAAAGGCCGCTTGCAGAGACTCCTCATTCCACCCACTCTCCACAGCCAACGTCTTGAACTCGATCACGAAGTCGGCCACGCTGCGAGTTCCTTGGCGAAGCGAAAACAGGCGCCTAGCTGCGTCCCTCCCTCGGACGGAATGGTCGAAGAGCTTCCTCATCTCGGCCGTGAACCCCTGGTATGAAGCCATGCAGGGATCCTGTCGTTCCCAAACGGCTGAAGCCCACTCCAGCGCTCGACCACGCAGCAACTCAATCACAAAGGCTATCCTAGCTTTGTCTGTGGCATAAGAGTAGGGCTGTAGATCGAACACTAATCCACACTGCATAAGGAAGGAAGGCATCTTCCCAGCTCCCCCTCATATTTATCCGGCGTCGGAACCTTGGGCTCACGGAAGGACACAGCTCCAGAAGCGGCAGGCGAGATGGGTGAAACCGGTAGTGGATCCTCCACCGGGAAACTTGCGCTGGTTCTGGACCTCCGTCAGACCGGTAGAAAGGTTCCGAACTGACAACGCGATCTCCTGTAGTACCGTGCTATGATGGCCCAACATCTTCTCCTGATGGGTAATGGCATGGCGAACAGAGTCCAGGTCCGCTGGGTTCATTACTGGCCGGATCGTTCTGTCACGGTTTACTAAGCCAGAACCCAGAAGCAGACCAGGACAAGGTAAATTGAAACAAAGGTGAGTGTTTATTTAATAGATCCACGAGTGAGGCTGAATAATCCAGGGAACAGAGCGGGTGGCGTGGATGGGTTGTTGAGGGTGCAGTGGTAGGTCCAGTAATGGCTCGGCAGCCGCCGACCATCAGGCAGAGGTTGGGTGAAGGTTCCGGGTGAGTGACTGCAGATAGAACAAAACGGAGGTAAGTATACAGCAAGTCAAAAAGGTGCAAAACAACAAAACTAACGCTAGAAGTTCCAAGGCTGATACACGGACAAACATACTGTTCATGGCTAACGATCCGGCAGGGAATGGATGTTAGGCCAGAGCCTAAGAAGGGTGATGATCAGGACCAGGTGTGCAGATTGCTGATGGGATGCAGGTGCGGAAATCAAGAGAGCTCCCGCCTAGCAACGTTGCCCGGCAACCAGGCAGGGAGCGTTCCAGAACCCTCGGGAAACTGGAGATCACGAGCAGAAAAACTAGTACACCGACAGGACCCGACTCAGACTGCCGGGATCGTTACACAGTGGTAATATTCCTATAGCCAACTCAATTAGATTACAATGGTACTCTGATTCCACTCCCCACTCAAGGGTCTGGCTTCTTTTCTCTAGAGGCATTTGGTCCAGAGAAGTATTTCTATGCAGCAGTCCTCAGACATATCTTTGAAATCTCACATAATGTACGTATGTTAGAGAGAACATGTATGTTTGATTTTATTAGAACCACCACTTTCTCCAAATGGCATCACAATACAGTCTGATAGGCCATTGTGAGTCATTCTAAAACTCAATAGTCCCATAGAATGCTTTATGCAGCTCCAGAAGATGACGTCAATCTGCAGGCACTGTTATTTCATTTCAGCAAGGTCTGTGACCATGAAAATAACATTACAAAGCATCTGACTCACCTGATCTGTGGCCCTTAGAAGATTCACACCTCTTAGTGATGAATTGCAGTGTGAAGATTAAAACATTTATTTATCTTCGTTGGGCCTGAAAATGCTGCTATACCCACTCCAAAGCTTCTCATATAAATACACCTCTTTACCGCTGACAAAATGTACGTTTGGGCATTTACGTATGACAACACAGAAAAATTGAAAAAAGAATCTGTTCAAACATTTTTGCGCCAGGGCTTTTCTTTTTAGGCCAAGCATTTCCCGTCTTCCATCAAGAGGGTAGGCATTTAAGTGAACTAGCATCCACTGCACTGATTCCACCCCTCCTGCTCATTGCCATGTTAAAATTACACCAATGTTTCAGTTCATTGTCCAAGGCCAGTGCACTTTGTCGGTACACAAAGGGGGAGCAGCATGGTTTTCTGGTGCTTCATCATTTCCAATGCTGTTTCACAATGAGCCGACAGGATTAGCCAAACCTGCCCATCAGCATTTCTACCAGATTGAGAGGTTGGAAATTAATCTGACAGCGTGCTTTCAAAAAATACCCTGGAGCTAAAGGACACATGGGCTTTGATATGTGTTTCTGCATCTCCTTGGTTTGCCTGTTTCAATTATTATTCAATGAATTATGGTTCAGACTATTGGGGGTTTGAACACATGAACTCAGACACATTCTCTGTGGTTGCTGGGACTTACATTTGCATTTAGCATGAATCTGGTATGTTTTTCACACTCCTTTGCTATTTAATCTGAGTAGATCTGTGACCGATTTGTGAATATCTTTTTTGAGCTGAAGCTGCAGTAAAACAGTAACTCACCAAGTTTATGGTCAATTGCGTCTCAGTTGTCAATTCAGGAAGTGGTTAGAATTTTCATTTTCATAACATAGAATGTTCATTATTTTCAGAGGAGAAATGATTTGAATTATAGAAAGGCACGGCTGAATTGTACATGAATGGACCATTTCCACTAAGGACCAGTGTTTTACCAAAAAGGCTCATACTTGCTCAGTGGACCACAAAGCAACTGTCGTGATGATGCAGGAGTTGTTGATTCTGATTTTCACAAGTCCTCAGTGTCAGCCCTAGCTATGGAAACACATTTCCCAAAAAATAACACTAGAACTAACATTAACGTAATCACTGGTGACACACTGGTGCTGTATAATGGAAGGAAAAAAATTGATGATGGAATATTAATATAGTGCTAGTATGAGTCAGACATATTTTCAATACTGCCCTCTGCTATCACAAGCTGAAAATGTTCTCTGTCAAGTAACTTTGCTTAATCAAACAAAAATATATAATTATCTGTTGTTCCATTGTATTGTTCACTGAACTGCCAGTTTCCCACAAAAAGGTTAGACAAATAGACAACTAATTTGACATTTCTATCTTGGTGCAAGCCCTCTAGCCAGGAGTTCACATTCATTGAGTATGTCATGAATTTATGATTTGGGCCAAATTCCTGTGTATTTTGCAATTCCATAAATGTTTTATAGAGAATAATTCTCATGACATTACGTTATAACTGCAAACCAGTTAGTAACTCCACTGCACATTCTTATTGCGGACGACAAGCTGCACCATACATCCCATTACAACACAGACAGTTGAAGAGACAGACCAAGCTTATAGCTGAGGTCATCAACTCATGTTAAACAACAGTGTTTATTGTGTTGATGGTGTGAATGTCTGAGGATATAAATCACTTGAGGCGAGCAACACACCAGCCAGTCATACCCAGTCATACCAGGCTCAGAGAATGAATGACAAGACCACACTAGTTGGCCATCATCTGCATGTAAAACGGACCATCAAGCCTCTTTGAACTCTATGGCGACAATGACAGATATTTGCTTTGTAAAAGTTGCGGTTTCACTACCATCGCTATCCAAACCACAAGCCCCATTCCATTTCCATCTCGGGCCAATCAAATTCATCCTCTGTTTTGTTCCCTGACAACAGGTTCTCAGTCAATACAGCTCTCTGAGGGGCCAGTGGATGATGTAATTGGTCCAGCAGACACACTTGTGATGTAATTGGTCCAGCAGACACACATCATGTGAGCAACAGCGCATTGGCAACGACCATACCCTCAATGCCTCCATTGACTGGTTACAAAAACGGACAATGCCCCAAGGTTATTTACGTAACGTTGCCTGAGCAATACGACAAATATCTGTGCTTTCTGAAAGAAATTCATTTCCTCATAAGTGAATAATACTTGTGAATTTATTAGCAAATTTGTGTCTGTTTTGTTCTCTCATCCTGTTTGTCTGTGATGTCCTTCTTCTGCCAGCTGTATTCTACAGACAACCGTTGCTTTATGATGGCCTGACAGTGATCATTGACCATCCACAGGCCTTTCATCAGGTGATCATCATGGACACATCTCTGAGGACAGACTGACAGCGTCATCTGGTGTTAATGCCTCCCTTTGCTCTCTGCTGCCAATATCTTAGGTCTTACACTCCATAGGCCCCTAAGGGGACTGGCTTCCTGTTGAAAACTATGGCTGAAGGAAGAAAATAGAAAATTGTTGTCGGTGACACATTTTCTGCCACACAAAGAATCCTATTGGAGTTGACTGTGAGGACTGGATGTCTGTAGAGCAGAGTGGAGATAACATGACTGGGGCACGGCTCATTAGTGTAAACGGGATCATCACAGTGAGGATAAAGGGACATTTTGGCCTTGTGGAGCATTTGGAAGGAGACCAATTTAGCAGCTTAAGATGTTAACCAGCATACACAGATGCAATAATCCACTACCTTCCTCAAAATAACATATTTATTTCACTGAGTTTAATGAATCATTTGACATAAAATACATTTGAGTGTTGTGCAATAACAATGTATTTCTGCAGTGCAGTTACAATTCCCAGCCTGTATTTTCTTCTCCTGTAGGCATACATGGGAGACTAAGAAAAAATCTTAGGAGCACTTTGAAATACTCACCACTAAGTGGTACTATTTCTCTACAGAAGAGTTGAGCCCTCTGTTTTCCTCACATCGGGACAAGATGTGGTGAAATGAGAAAACAAGATACTAAATGTGTGAAAGATGTCATGACATCTTGTGTCACTGAATAGCATGTAACAAGGCAGTGTCATTTTCCATGTATTGGAAATAGTTATGACAAACAGTACCAGTCAAAAGTTTTAGAACACCTACTCATTCCAGGGTTTTTCTTTATTTTTACTATTTTCTACATTGCAGAATAATAGTGAAGACATCAAAACTATGAAATAACACATAAACCAAAAAAGTGTTAAACAAATCAAAATATATTTTCGATTTTCGATTCTTCAAAGTAGCCATCCTTTGTCTTGATGACAGCTTTGCACACTCTTAGCATTCTCTCAACCAGCTTCACCTGGAATGCTTTTCTAACTGTATTGAAGGAGTTCCCACATATGCTGAGCACTCGTAGGCTGCTTTTCCTTCACTCTGCGGTCCAACTCATCCCAAACCATCTCAATTGGGTTGAGGTCGGGTGATTGTGGAGGCCAGGTCATCCGATGCAGCACTCCATCACTCTCCTTCTTGGTCAAATAGCCCTTACACAGCCTGGAGGTGTGTTGGGTCATTGTCCTGTTGAAAAACAAATGATAGTCCCACTAAGCGCAAACCAGATGGGATGGCGTATCGCTGCAGAATTCTGTGGTAGCCATGCTGGTTAAGTGTGACTTGAATTCTAAATAAATTTGAGACAGTGTCACCAGCAAAGCACCGCCCACACCATCACACCTCCTCCTCCATGCTTCACGAAGGGAACCACACATGCGGAAATCATCCGTTCACCTACTCTGCGTCTCACAAAGACATGGCGGTTGGAACCAAAAATATCAAATTTGGACTCATCAGACCAAAGGACAGATTTCCACCGTTCTAATGTCCATTGCTTGTGTTTCTTGGCCTAAGCAAGTCTCTTCTTCTTATTGGAACGGTGGTTTCTTTGCAGCAATTTGACCATGAAGGCCTGTTTCACGCAGTCTCCTCTGAACAGTTGATGTTGAGATGTGTCTGTTACTTGAACTCTGTGAAGCATTTCTTTGGGCTGCAATTTCTGAGGCTGGTAACTCTAATGAACTTATCCTCTGCAGCAGAGGTAACTCTGGGTCTTCCTGTCCTGTGGCGGTCCTCATGAGAGCCAGTTTCATCATAGCGCTTGATGGTTTTTGCGACTGCACTTAAAGAAACTTTCAATGTTCCGTATTGACTTACCTTCATGTCTTAAAGTAATGATGGACTGTCGTTTCTCTTTGCTGATTTCAACTGTTCTTGCCATAATATGGACGTCTTTTACGAAATAGGGCTATCTTCTGTATACCACCCCTACCTTGTCACAACAGAACTGATTGGCTCAAACGCATTAAGAAGGAAAGAAATTCCACAAATTAACTTTTAAGAAGGCACACCTGTTAATTGAAATGCATTCCAGGTGACTACCTCATGAAGCTGGTTGAGATAATGCCAAGAGTGTGCAAAGCTGTCATCAAGGCAAAGGGTGGCTACTTTGAAGAATCTCAAATATAAAATATATTTTGATTTGTTTAACACTTTTTTGGTTACTGCATGTGTTATTTCATAGTTTTGATGTCTTCACTATTATTCTACAATGTAGAAAATAGTAAAAATAAAGAAAAACCCTGGAATGAGTAGGTGTGTCCAAACTTTTGACTGGTACTGTATGTTGACAAA
The DNA here is from genome assembly GCF_020615455.1 of Coregonus clupeaformis. Lineage (NCBI taxonomy): Eukaryota > Metazoa > Chordata > Actinopteri > Salmoniformes > Salmonidae > Coregonus > Coregonus clupeaformis. Next base: position 627 of record NW_025538362.1, on the reverse strand, counting down.
ACAGCCAATGTCACCTGCTCACTTAGGCAAAAATTAGGCTACAGTAAAAAGTGTTTGGAGGACATCTGTCAAGACTACATAACTACGTCATAACCATGAGAAGTGTCTTTATGACAGTTTTTACAGTACCCTAGCGTCATGTCCAAATCCTGTTTCAACCCTAACCCTAGCGTCATGTCCACATCCCAGTTCATCCCTCACCCCCAACCACAACCCTATGTGTAAGATGGCTGTGTGTAACATGGTGGTGCTGGGTAGCTGCTCAGAATGTTTGTGCAATAATTTCCTACGACCGACAAACACCCTCTGGACATTAGATCGGAAGCTACAAACGTACAGTATCTTTCAGAAGGCAACGCGGGCAACGAAGAGGAAGGAAAGGGGGACTCCAAACTAGGCTGAAAAGACAGGCAACACGGCCTCCTCTTCCTAGTATTGTGATGGCTAATGTCCAATCACTGGATAATATATTTTTTAACAATATAAAAACATTTTTATTGAATTTTAAAACATACAATCTACCTGCAGTGAAGCCGCTCAACATTTACATAAATGGAAAACAAACTTTGTGAACTCAGAGCAAGGTTGACGAACAATACACTGAACTCTGTTATTCAACCAGACAGG
>NW_025538361.1:0-20189 GCF_020615455.1 Coregonus clupeaformis | reverse complement strand
TCATGGGCGGCGGCACAATTGGCTCCAGCGTCGTCCAGGGTAGGGGAGGGAATGGCCGGCAGGGATGTAGCTCAGTTGATAGAGAAAAAAAAATATGTATTCACTAACTGTAAGTCGCTCTGGATAAGAGCGTCTGCTAAATGACTAAAATGTAAATGTAAATAGGGTCGTAAGTCACTGCAGAGATACGGTTGTAAGTCACTGCAGAGATAGGGTTGTAAGTCACTGCAGAGATCGGGTTGTAAGTCACTGTAGAGATAGGGTTGTAAGTCACTGTAGAGATAGGGTTGTAAGTCACTGCAGAGATAGGGTTGTAAGTCACTGTAGAGATAGGGTTGTAAGTCACTGTAGAGATAGGGTTGTAAGTCACTGTAGAGATAGGGTTGTAAGTCACTGTAGATTTAGGGTTGTAAGTCACTGTAGAGATAGGGTTGTAAGTCACTGTAGAGATAGGGTTGTAAGTCACTGTAGAGATAGGGTTGTAAGTCACTGTAGAGATAGGGTTGTAAGTCACTGTAGAGATAGGGTTGTAAGTCACTGTAGAGATAGGGTTTTAAGTCATTTTAACAGTCTGGTCGTTAAACTGGAGAGAGAGAGAGAGAGAGAGGATAATCACACCTGTCACACATTAAAGGAAGCACAATACACAGTACTGGCGTTGCAAACGCCATGCTCTACCAACTGAGCTACATCCCTGCCGGCCATTCCCTCCCCTACCCTGGACGACGCTGGGCCAATTGTGCGCCGCCCCATGGTTCTCCCGGTCGTGGCCAGCTACGACAGAGCCTGGATTCTAACCAGGATCTCTAGTGGTACAGCTAGCACTGCGATGCAGTGCCTTAGACCACTGCGCCACTCAGTGTTGTCTTAGTGCTTTCTGTGCTCAGGTTGCTGGAGGTACCTAGAAAGCGCACTATTCCAGTCACTGTTGTTTATGTGATAAAAGTGTGAGAAACGTCTATAAGAGGTGTTAAGGGTAACCTTATTCTCCTTGTTTAATGTTGTGAACTGTCAGCTCAGATTGAGTGTTTTACCTCAGTGTTATTTCAGTGCTCTGGCTCAGGGCTATGTGTTCTGTGCTCTCAGGCCGCTGGAGGAATCTAGGTGGAATCTAGGTTACTATGTGTTCCTATGGTTGGTGTGATCAAAGGGGTTGGGGAGAGAAAGAGACTCAGCAGCACACACTTGTTGACTCGTCTCTGTATCAGCTCTGCTTCAGTTTGGTGTGTGTGTGTGTGTGTGTTTGTTGTGTGTGTGTGTGTGTGTGTGTGTTTGTTGTGTGTGTGTGTGTGTGTGTCTGCATCAGCTCTGCATCAACTCAGTGTAATTGAATTTTGATCCCATCAGACGAGACACTTGACCCAGCTTGTGCAGAGGCTGGAAAACAGCAGACATGCCAATTAGAGATAGATGGGGAGGGAGAGAGAGGTCAGAGATGAAAGAGTAGGAGAGAGTGAGAAAGGATGGGACAGAGGGGGAGGGAGGGAGGGAGGGAGGGAGGGAGGGAGGGAGGGAGGGAGGGAGGGAGGGAGGGAGGGAGGGAGGGAGGGAGGAGGGAGGGAGGGAGGGAGGGAGGGAGGGAGGGAGGGAGGGAGGGAGGGAGAGGGAAAGAGGTGGAGAGAGAGGGAGAGGAAAAGAGGGAGAGATAGGAAAAGAGATTAGATTAGATACGGTTCTCAACCCTCTTCTCCAAAGGAGTGGCGTCCTGCTGATTTTCGTCCTTGTCATACCACAATGCTCTGGGCTTGGAGATGGTCAGGAAGAACAATCATCAATACTTCTTTATGGAGGTGGTATTCTCATACCTCAGGACTCATGTTGCAATATGACATCATCAAACACAGCACAGCGGGGTGACTTCCTGCTTACAGACAACAACCGAATCTAAACAGGACAGCCGCTATACCGTATGCTCGTACCAATGTGAGAGACCTTCAGGTAAGGGCATTTTGTGTTTGAACTTCTCAATCTGTTTCCGCCCACAGTGAGCGAAGCCCTATCGTTTGTAAACTGAAGGGTGTTGGCATATGTCACTACTACCACTATGACTTATTCTTGTTGTAATCACCCCTTAATACTCAAATAGTAGGGACAGAATGTTGAAGACAAAAAAAGGGATTTAGAGGAAGAGGCGGATCAAGGATGGGGATTGACAGTGGGTGGGTTGATTGGCTCCCTTCAACAATATGCAGCTCCCCACATCACACACACACACACACACACACACACACACTGCTTTGCATCTCATTGAGGGCTTTAGTGCCAAATGAAGTGTTGGGTCAGCTCTTTTCCTCTCAGAACAGAACACTACCCTGAAGTCTTCAGTTGACTGAGTTTCCAGCTGTGTGTGTGTGTTGCGTGCCCTGCCATGGACGAGTCTTCCTCATAATCTGGGGGCAGCCTCAGTCTCAGCCCCCTTACTCCACTACACTCCACAACACACTACTCGCTACACCAGATGGTCCTGTGTGCTGCAGTCGGTAGAGCATGGCGCTTGCAATGCCAAAGGGGTCGTGGGTTTGATTCCCGCTTGAGCCACCTATAGGTAAAATGTATGCATGCATGTATGATTTGAATAAAAGTATATTCTAAATGGCATATGTTTTTGTATATCTAAGCGGTCTAAAGCCGAAAAAAGAAAGGACATTCTCCCATGCTCTTCCTCGACACTCGACCTCACCTCCTCAACCCTTCCCTAATTGGAGTAAACTAGTGAACAACAATGCTTAGGCATTCTATTCTAGTTTGTTTGTTTTTGCTCCTGAACTTCCTCTTCCCTCAACCTCTCCCATCATTTTCATGATGTCCATCCGGTTTGCTTCTATATGCCGTATCTTTCTAACTGTGCTCTTTCACAAAAAAGCTCTCAACCTATAACCTGTATACTTTTTATGGACACAGTATGCTTTACATTATTAGTTATCTTGTTGTTATTAGTTGTTGTTAGTTGTTATTAGTCCCGTCCTTCAGCTCCATTCAACACCTCCCATCTATCTCTTAACACCATCCATATTGGATTTCTATTTGCCATATATTTCTCAACTGTACTGTGATGTTTTACAAAAGTTCTGAACCCTTCTATTCTCATTGTTTCTACAGATTGTAAAATTGAAAATAAACATTTTTGAAAACGCATGTCAAAAATGTTATAAATTGATTTGCATTTTAATGAGGGAAGTAAGTATTTGACCCCCTCTCAATCAGAAAGATTTCTGGCTCCCAGGTGTCTTTTATACAGGTAACGAGCTGAGATTAGGAGCACACTCTTAAAGGGGGAGTGCTCCTAATCTCAGCTCGTTACCTGTATTAAAGACACCTGTCCACAGAAGCAATCAATCAATCAGATTCCAAACTCTCCCACCATGGCCAAGACCAAAGAGCTCTCCAAGGATGTCAGGGACAAGATTGTAGACCTACACAAGGCTGGAATGGGCTACAAGACCATCGCCAAGCAGCTTGGTGAGAAGGTGACAACAGTTGGTGTGATTATTCGCAAATGGAAGAAACACAAAATAACTGTCAATCTCCCTTGGCCTGGGGCTCCATGCAAGATCTCACCTCGTGGAGTTGCAATGATCATGAGAATGGTGAGGAATCAGCCCAGAACTATATGGGAGGATCTTGTCAATGATCTCAAGGCCGCTGGGACCATAGTCAACAAGAAAACAATTGGTAACACACTACGCCGTGAAGGACTGAAATCCTGCAGGGCCCGCAAGGTCCCCCTGCTCAAGATAGCACATATACAGGCCCGTCTGAAGTTTGCCAATGAACATCTGAATGATTCAGAGGAGAACTGGGTGAAAGTGTTGTGGTCGGATGAGACCAAAATCGAGCTTTTGGCATCAACTCAACTCGCCGTGTTTGGAGGAGGAGGAATGCTGCCTATGACCCCAAGAACACCATCCCCACTGTCAAACATGGAGGTGGAAACATTATGCTTTGGGGGTGTTTTTCTGCTAAGGGGACAGGACAACTTCACCGCATCAAAGGGACGATGGACGGGGCCATGTACCGTCAAATCTTGGGTGAGAACCTCCTTCCCTCAGCCAGGGCATTGAAAATGGGTCGTGGATGGGTATTCCAGCATGACAATGACCCAAAACACACGGCCAAGGCAACAAAGGAGTGGCTCAAGAAGAGGCACATTAAGGTCCTGGAGTGGCCTAGCCAGTCTCCAGACCTTAATCCCATAGAAAATCTGTGGAGGGGGAGCTGAAGGTTCGAGTTGACAAACATCAGCCTCGAAACCTTAATGACTTGGAGAAGATCTGCAAAGAGGAGTGGGACAAAATCCCTCCTGAGATGTGTGTCAAACCTGGTGGCCAACTACAAGAAATGTCTAGCGTCTGTGATTGCCAACAAGGGTTTTGCCACCAAGTACTAAGTCATGTTTTGCAGAGGGGTCAAATACTTACTTCCCCCTCATTAAAATGCAAATCAATTCATAACATTTTTGACATTCGTTTTTCTGGATTTTTTGTTGTTATTCTGTCTCTCACTGTTCAAATAAACCTACCATTAAAATTATAGACTGATCATGTCTTTGTCAGTGGGCAAACATACAAAATCAGCAGGGGATCAAATACTTTTTTCCCTCACTGTATATGGGACGGCTGTCAGTCCTTTGGTCCTGAAATGAAACTGGTATAATTTTTTATTTATCACAATTTTCTTTAACCAATTATGTTCTTTAATGCAGGGCCGACAGACAAGTTCCTTACTTTTTCCCACTTCCACTTTCCTCTTCCATTTTTGCTGTAATGCTGCAATTATTTGGTTGTAATTTTGGGTAGAGCAGACATTTCCATATGTTTTTGTTAGATGCATGTGTGACATAACTCCACTAGTCCTACCTATAATTATATAATATATAAAATGATATCATTTACAAAGATTTTACCTTTTTTTTTTTTTTTTTCTTCAAAAAATAATGTTTTTTTATCAATTAATATATTTGAGTTTAACCACAATATTTGTTGAATTTTTTGTTCTGTTGTTTCTGGAGGATTAAATTGAAATTGCAGCCAACTTTCTATGGCTTGTTTTAGAAATAGTGATATTTGGGAGATGATTTCCTTTTCAAATAACTGAAAGTGAGAGGTTGTAATCTGAATAAAGGGGAAAAGGCCATTCTTGAACATGGGGTGAGACAATCTTACTAATTTGCTAGAGAACCAGTTCGGATTTAAGTATAACTTTTGTATGACTGAAGCTTTTAGTGATAGGTCTAATGCTTTAATATTTAATAATTTCTGTCCTCCGAATTCAGATTCATTATATAAATAGGCCCGTTTAATTTTGTCTGGCTTGCCATTCCAAATAAAATGGAATATTTTTTTCTCATCTAATTTCAAAAACTGTTCGCTAGGCGTAGGCAAGACCATAAGCAAATAGGTAAACTGGGATAATACTAAAGAGTTAATCAGGGTGATTTTTCCACAAATTGACAGGTGTTTACCTTTCCATGGTAGCAAGATCTTATCTATTTTTGCTAAATTTCTATTTAAATGTATTGGAGTGAGATCATTTATTTCATATGTATTCCAAGTATATCCAATTCACCATCAGACCATTTTATTGGTAAATTACATGGTAATGTAAATTTTTTATTTTTTTTGTGATCCAATACGTAATATAGTAGATTTATCATAATTTGGTTGTAATCCAGAGAGGTTAGAAAATGTATCTAGCTCCTCTATGAGGTTGTGGAGGGATTCAAGTTGTGGATTTAAAAGAAAACATGAAACATCAGCGTACAATGACACCTTTGTTTTTAAGCCCTGGATTTCTAATCCCCTGATATTATTGTTGTATCTGATTTTAATAGCTAACATTTCGATGGCCATAATAAATAGATATACCGATAGTGGACAACCTTGTTTTATTCCTCTTGACAGTTTAAAACTTTTGGAGAAATAGCCATTATTTACTATTTTACACCTAGGGTTACTATACATGATTTTAACCCATTTTATAAGAGATTATCCAAAATGCTCCAGGCATTCATATATAAACTCTAGTCATACTTTATCCAATGCCTTTTCAAAGTCTGCCATGAATAGCAGGCCTGGTTTCACAGATTTTTCATAGTGTTCTATTGTTTCCAGTACATGTCTTATATTATCTCCAATGTATCGTCTATGTATAAAACCTGTCTGATTAGAATGAATAATGTCCGACAATACCTTTTTAATTCTATGCGCTATACATTTTGCTTGAATTTTTGCATCACAACACTGAAGTGTAAGGGGCCTCCAATTTTTTTAATGGACTGGATCTTTATATTTCCCACTTGTATCCTGTTTCAGTAATAATGAAATCAGACCTTTTTCTTGAGTGTCTGATAATTTACCATTTACATAGGAGGGGTTAAAACATGCTAATAACGGTCCTCTGAGTATATCAAAAAAGGTTTGGTATACCTCAACTGGTATGCCATCCAATCCTGGAGTTTTCCCGGACTTAAAGTCTGTAATTGCATCCAGAAGTTCCTCCTCTGTAATTTCACTTTCACATGAGTCTTTCTGTATGGCTGTTAATTTTAAATAATCAATAAATAAAAAATCCCTACAATTAGCTTCAGTTAGAGGAGATGGAGCGGCTGAAACAAAACATATGCTTAAAGTACTTTGCTTCCTCCTTCAAAATATAATTTGGTGAATTATGGTGACTCCGTCATTTGTAACCAGTTTCAGTAAATTATTTTTGGTAGCATTTCTATATTGAAGATTTAAAAATAATTTGGTGCATTTTCCCCCATGTTCCATCCAGTTTGCTTTATTTTTATAATATATTACACTTGAGCTTTCTTGAATAAGTTTCTCTAATTATTTTAGTTTTTCCTCTTATTTATTCTGAGCCTCTATGATACAGTTTTTATTGCTATCTATCTGTTCTGTTAGACCTTCTATTTCCTTTGTTAGTATGGACTCTTTTGATCTAAATTGCTTTTGTTTTCGAGATGAGTACTGAATTGCATGGCCTCTAAAGGCCTGCCTGTATTTCCTTAACCTCTACGGGATCAGTGTCCCTAATACGGGACGGTTGAGCTAACGTGCGCTAATGTGATTAGCATGACTGTTGTAAGTAAAGCAAACTTTCCAGGACATAGACATGTCTTATATGGGCAGAAAGCTTAAATCCATGTTAATCCAATTTACAGTAGCTATTACAGTGAAAAAATACCATGCTATTGTTTCAGGAGAGTGCACAACAACAAAAAACTTGTCAAGGCAACTGGTTTGATACATTCACCTCTGAAGGTAAATAATGTACTTACATTCAGTAATCTTGCTCTGATTTGTCATCCTAAGGGTCCCAGCGATAAAATGTAGTATAGTTTTGTTTGATAAAATCCATTTTTATATTCAAATGTAGGCACTGGGTTCTACAGTTTGAACCCCTGCTGTCTCTGGCTCCACACCCACCCCGCCCGGCCATCTAGATGTGAAAGTTAGTGTATAACCTAATGATACATCATGTATGACATTCCTGGGAGTGTGTAGACTTACATTTTGTATTACCATATCATTTTTGTGTGTTCTCTATAGTTATGTACTTGAAAATGTATCAATTGACCAATTCGTGGTCCTCTGTAGCTCAATTGGTAGAGCATGGCGCTTGTAACGCCAGGGTAGTGAGTTCGATCCCTGGGACCATCCATACGTAAAAATATATGCAGTGGGGCAGTGGTCTAAGGCACTGCATCGCAGTGCTAACTGTGCCACTAGAGATCCTGGTTCGAATCCAGGCTCTGTCGCAGCCGGCCGCGACCGGGAGACTCATGGGCGGTGCACAATTGGCCCAGCGTCGTCCAGGGTAGGGGAGGGAATGGCCGGCAGGGATGTAGCTCAGTTGATAGATCATGGCGTTTGCAACGCCAGGGTTGTGGGTTCGATTCCCACGGGGGGCCAGTATAAAAAAATTAAAAAAAGATATGTAAGTCGCGCTGGATAAGAGCGTCTGCTAAATGACTAAAATGTAAATATTATAATTCGGCACATTTGGGCAGACTTGATACAAAATAGTCCAGTATTGCAATGCTTCACTGGATCAATCTGAAACTTTGCACAGACACTGTTGCCATCTAGTGACCAAAATCTAAATAATATTATATTGCATATAGAGAACACACAAAAAGCTGGTTGAGAGAGTGCCAAGAGTGTGCAAAGCTGTCATTTACATGTTACATTTGAGTCATTTAGCAGATGCTCTTATCCAGAGTTATAGTTAGTGAGTGCATACATTTTTTATTTTTTTCATACTGGCCCCCCATGAGAATCGAACCCACAATCCTGGCATTGCAAACGCCATGCTCTACCAACTGAGCTACACGGGACTGCCATCAAGGCAAAGGGTGGCTATTTCAAGAATCTCAAATATAAAATATATTTTGAAATTGGCTCCAATCAAGCACCATCCACAGGGTATGGCATGGCGTTGCAAAATGGAGTGATAGCCTTCCTTCTTCAAGATCGCTTTTACCCTGTACAAACCTCCCACTTTACCACCACCAAAGCACCCCCAGATCATCACATTGCCTCCACCATGCTTGACAGATGGCATCAAGCACTCCTCCAGCATCTTTTCATTTGGTCTGCGTCTCACAAATGTTGTTCTTTGTGATCCGAACACCTCAAACTTCGATTTGTCTGTCCATAACACTTTTTTCCAATCTTCCTCTGTCCAGTGTCTGTGTTCTTTTGCCCATCTTAATATTTTCTTTTTATTGGCCAGTCTGAGATATGGTGTTTTGCAGGTACTATTTAATGAAGCTGCCAGTTGAGGATCTGTGAGGCGTCTGTTTCTCAAACTAGACACTCTAATGTATTTGTCCTCTTGCTCAGTTGTGCACTGGGGCCTCCCACTCCTCTTTCTATTCTGGTAAGTGCCAGTTTGCGCTGTTCTGTGAATGGAGTAGTACACAGCGTTGTACGAGATCTTCAGTTTCTTGGCAATTTCTCACATGGAATAGCCTTCATTTCTCAGAACAAGAATAGACTGACGAGTTTCAGAAGAAAGTTATTTGTTTCTTGCCATTTTGAGCCTGTAATCGAACCCACAATTGCTGGTGCTCCAGATACTCAACTAGTCTCAAGAAGGCCAGTTGTATTGCTTCTTTAATCAGCACAACAGTTTTCAGCTGTGCTAACATAATTGCAAAACGGTTTTCTAATGATTGATTAGCCTTTTAAAATGAAAAACGTGGATTAGCAAACACAACGTGCCATTGGAACACAGACTGATGGTTGCTGATAATGGGCCTCTGTACGCCTATGTAGATATTCCATAAAAAATCAGCCGTTTCCAGCTACAATAGCCATTTACAACATTAACAATGTCCAAACTGTATTTCTGATCAATTTGATGTTATTTTAATGGACAAAAAAATTGCTTTTCTTTCAAAAACAAGGACATTTCTAAGTGACCCCAAACTTTTGAATGGTAGTGTGTGAAATATATATATATATATATATATATATATATATATATATATATATATATATAAAATATATTTTTCCCTCATCAATCTACACACAATAGTCCATAACGCAAAAACAGGTTTTTAGACATTTTTGCTAATTTATTAAAAATAAAAAACTGAAATATTACATTTACATAAGTATTCAGACCCTTTACTCAGTACTTTGTTGAAGCACCTTTGGCAGTGATTACAGCCTCGAGTCTTCATAGGTATGACGATACAAGCTTGGCACACCTGTATTTTGGGAGTTTCTCCCATTCTTCTCTGCAGATCCTCTCAAGCTGTCAGGTTGGATGGGGAGTGTCGCTGCACAGCTATTTTCAGGTCTCTCCAGAGCTCTTCGATAGGGTTCAAGTCTGGGCTCTGGTTGGGCCACTCAAGGACATTCAGAGACTTGTCCCGAAGCCACTCCTGCATTGTCTTAGCTGTGTACTTAGGGTCGTTGTCCTGTTGGAAGGTGAACCTTCGCCCCAGTCTGAGGTCCTGAGCGCTCTGGAGCAGGTTTTCATCAAGGATCTCGCTGTACTTTGCTCTGTTCATCTTTGCCTCAATCCTGACTAGTATCCCAGTTCCTGCCGCTGAAAACCATGCCCACAGCATGATGCTTTCATCCAGACGTTATGCTTGGCATTTAGGCCAAAGAGTTCAATCTTGGTTTCATCAGACCAGAGAATCTTGTTTCTCATGGTCTGAGAGTCTTTAGGTCTCTTTTGGCAAACTCCAAGCGGGCTGTCATGTGCCTTTTACTGAGGAGTGGCTTCCGTCTGGCCACTCTACCATAAAGGCCTGATTGGTGGAGTGCTGCAGAGATGGTTGTCCTTCTGGAAGGTTCTCCCATCTCCACAGAGGAACTCTAGAGCTCTGTCAGAGTGACCATCGGGTTCTTGGTCACCTCCCTGACCATGGCCCTTCTTCCCCGATTGCTCAGTTTGGCCGGGCGGCTAGCTCTAGGAAGAGTGTTGGTGGTTCCAAACTTCTTCCATTTAAGAATGATGGAGGCCACTGTGTTCTTGGGGACCTGCAGAAGTTTTTTGGTACTTTTCCCTAGATCTATGCCTCGACACAATCCTGCCTCGGAGCTCTACGGATAAATTTGCAAACATTTCTAAAAACCTGTTTTTCGCTTTGTCGTTATGGGGTATTGTTTGTAGATTGATGAGGAAAACAATTTATCCGGGGGAGTCCCACCAGACTCCCCTCCAGTTTTTCTTTACTTGTTGATGGCTACTATCCTCTAAGGGGACCTACGCCGAAGTCTTTTGGACTTTTTTGGGTCGTGTCCCGACCGGCCTTGATTTCATTGTCCACTGACTGGACTTCCTAAAAACAAGTTTATTTTCGTAGCAGGTTAGTAGAGCATTTTCACTAACCCTAACCCTTTTCCTAACCTTAACCTAAATCTCCTAACCTGCTACGTTAATTCTCCTAACCTGCTGTGCAAGTTCTCCTAACCTGCTACGAAAAAGTCGTACTGCAAAAATGTGAAACATTTGGGGGTCCCCAAGGACAGCATGGAAATGTGCCGCCCGGCGCAACTATAATTAAGCAATAAGGCCCGAGGAGGTGTGGTATATGGCCAATATACCACGTCTAAGGGCTGTTCTTACACACGACCAGTGGCGGCTCCTGAAAAAATTCTCAGGGGGGGCAATTTTTCTGATGATTTAGGTGACCTACACACATTTAAAAAAAGATATGTCCAGCAACAACATGAAGACAGGGGCAGCATATAAGTCAATACCAGAAGCATTTATTGACTGATCTCAAAAGTGTTGGCTTACCAGGGTTGGTGGAGCCCTCAGTTTCATCTTTGCCTCGCAAAGCTAACTCAAACACTCCGCAAAACTTCACACACTGGATTAGCCGGCTGAGGATGTGGCGGTTCTTGCTAATGTCGTAGTAAATATATTTGTTATAGTGAATATGGAATATGATATGTTGAGTAAAATGTTGTGCTAAGATCTATTTAGGTCAGGAGCTGGTTATAAGTTCTGTTCCTATCCAATAACAATGGACAAAAGGGGTCCTATCTTGTCAGCCTTGTCAGCAGGTGGCCAAGGACAACACCCACGCCATAGGCCTCTCAGTTCTTCCAACTCACGAGTTCTTGCTCTGAGGACACACACACACACACACACAAACACACACACACACACATCATCACTGTTAAACACACACACACACACACACACACACACACACACACACACACACACACACACACATCATCACTGTTAAGCACACACACACACACACAAAAAATCCCTCTCTTAGGCTGAACATTTGAAGACAGAGAACCCGACTCAGAGCCAATGCAACAGTGACAGTAGCCTGGAGGGGACCTCGCCCAACTCATCAGGACCAATCAGAAGATCAGAACTACTAGATTCAACCTACTTCATTTATTGCATAAAATGTCTGCACACAATGTTTCGGGGCTCTCTTCAGATAATAATAATAATAATAATATGCCATTTAGCAGACGCTTTTATCCAAAGCGACTTACAGTCATGCGTGCATACATTTTTGTGTATGGGTGGTCCCGGGGATCGAACCCACTACCTTGGCGTTACAAGCGCCATGCTCTACCAGCTGAGCTACAGAAAGTGGATACTCATGGATGCGCATCGCAATTGTAAAATGTCAACACAATTGGAGACACCACGTCATTTTTGGAGACATGTTATTGACAGTAAACTATTGTAGATGTGACTGCTAACTAAATAAAACATTTTAGCTGGCTAGCTAATCATCTTAGCTAAATGTGGGGCAAACAATTCAGTTATTTACCGTTAATTTGAGGGGATTGGGGTGAAAGAAATCGAGTTACATAGTGATACTTTACGATATACTGTATTGACAATATCGCAATATTTTAGCGCTAGTTGGCTGTACCTGCACCAAAACACCATTATTGTTCCTTCATAGCTTGTTCTCAATCTTTTCACATTGGGAGCCAATTTGTTTTCAGCACTTTTATTTCCATGACTGATCAAAACTCGTTCTCATGGCTTTCTGATCCCTCTGCAACAGACATATGGTGCGCAATAAAATCACAGTATCGAATCGCAATACGTATAGAATCATGAGACTCGCAATGCTGATGCATATATCTTATCGTGAGGTTCCTGGCAATTCCCAGCCCAAGTTCATTTGCCACAACAAATCTCTTCGCTAGCAAACGCGATGTCTTCTCCAAAACGGCAATGTGTCTCCAGCAATGTTTACTTTTTTGACGTTCTATGGCATCTCCACTTTCCAAGCATATATGACCACATGTAATATTTTGGTAAGTGATGCAAATAGTGAACTATGTAGGGGCAGGATGTAAAATATATGTAGCTGCAGCAATTTCTCTTATCTGATATGGTAAGTAATGGGGGCTTAATTTATAGCTCCCTAAGAGTTTGACGAACGGGTCCGTGCAACGCGATTCCAGATATCTTTACCTCTGAATAAACTGCCTTTATTATACCATATCCACCCTGTCCAAAGTCTCTACTTGGTCTCAGTTCTCCAGTAAACTTGTGATTATCAACACTAACCTCATCGTTGTGGCGGCGGACAGCTAGCCTGTATCCCTCATCAAGTTGAGTGGCAATGTTATTTTTCCGTTCGTACCAATTTTTTGGAAAATCCTCGGGTGTAGGACTTTCCGCCTTTAGTAGAAACCTGTTGAATTATTAAATTTGGTCTGGGAGGTCCTAATTGTTTCGTTGCCAATTTATCTTCATTTGTTCGCCGACAAAAAGGAACTTCTTTTCAAAGACACAATCCGCTCTTTTCTCAGTTACGTTCATGGTTACGTTAGTTACGTATGATGAAAGCGCTGTAAGTGCAAGCCCTCAGACACCCATAGAGATTGTATTGAAGGCTCTGAAATTTGAAAAAAATAGATTTTACATTAGAGGCTATGAGAGACTTCTGGCGATTTTCAACCTGACTGAAATCGCCCCAAAGGGGGGGGAGCCATTTGAAGCACGACTTTAGCCTGATTCGAGCATTTAGTGGCAGTGTGGCACTGTGGCAGATCAGACGTATAGATTACAACACTGATAACTACTGTTGCCGTGATATAATTGATTAGAAAAAAAATCCCTTCCTTTTCCCGTTTGGCAGTGCGTCGCCCATATCGCCCTATTGAACAGGCCGCCCCTGCACACGACACAACGCTGAGTGCCCGGACACAGCTCTTAGCTGTGGTATATTGGCCATATACCACAAACCTCTGAAGTGCCTTATTGCTATTATAAACTGGTTGCCAATGTAATTAGAGCAGTAAAAATGTATGTTTTGTCATACCCGTGGTATACGTTCTGATAAACTACGGCTGTCAGCCAATCAGCATTCAGGGCTCAAACCACCCAGTTTATAATTCTGGATAAAACTCCCAGCCTCAGCCTCAGTCTCGTAGTTCTCTGCTCTGCTCTTCTCTACTCTAGATGCTCAAGCATTACATCCGGTCCTGGACAAGAAACAAAGAAACCCAGAAACCCATGGCTCTAACATTATTATGTGGGGGAAAATATGCAAGGCTTTCACTCTTGAAGTTACACAATCCTTTATTTAGAAAGTATTAAATCATTTTGGCCATCTTATTTTTCTAATATTATTTGTATTGCAACGTGGATGCCCAATAACTCAGAAAAAGGCATTTATTATCAAATGATCGTGATTCACTGTATCTTGCCATGGCAATATCTCTGGAGATGACACTGTATTTTACCATGGCAATATCTCTGGTGATGACACTGTCTCTTGCCATGGTAATCTCTCTGGAGATTACACTATATCTTGCCATGGTAATCTCTCTGGAGATTACACTGTATCTTGCCATGGCAATCTCTCTGGAGATCACACTGTCTCTTGCCATGGTAATCTCTCTGGAGATCACGCTGTCTCTTGCCATGGTAATCTCTCTGGAGATTACACTGTATCTTGCCATGGCAATCTCTCTGGAGATGACACTGTCTCTTGCCATGGCAATCTCTCTGGAGATCACGCTGTATCTTGCCATGGCAATCTCTCTGGAGATTACACTATATCTTGCCATGGTAATCTCTCTGGAGATTACACTATATCTTGCCATGGCAATCTCTCTGGAGATCACACTGTCTCTTGCCATGGTAATCTGTCTGGAGATCACGCTGTCTCTTGCCATGGTAATCTCTCTGGAGATTACACTGTATCTTGCCATGGCAATCTCTCTGGAGATGACACTGTCTCTTGCCATGGTAATCTCTCTGGAGATCACACTATATCTTTGAGATCATGCTGTACACATTGTATCTCTCTGGAGATTACTCTGTATCTTGCCATGGTAATCTCTCTGGAGATTACTCTGTATGTTGCCATGGTAATCTCTCTGGAGATTACTCTGTATCTTGCCATGGTAATCTCTCTGGAGATTACTCTGTATCTTGCCATGGTAATCTCTCTGGAGATTACACTGTATCTTGCCATGGCAATCTCTCTGGAGATTACACTATATCTTGCCATGGTAATCTCTCTGGAGATTACACTGTCTCTTGCCATGGCAATCTCTCTGGAGATCACACTGTCTCTTGCCATGGTAATCTCTCTGGAGATCACGCTGTCTCTTGCCATGGTAATCTCTCTGGAGATTACACTGTATCTTGCCATGGTAATCTCTCTGGAGATCACACTATATCTTTGAGATCATGCTGTACACATTGTATCTCTCTGGAGATTACTCTGTATCTTGCCATGGTAATCTCTCTGGAGATTACTCTGTATGTTGCCATGGTAATCTCTCTGGAGATTACTCTGTATCTTGCCATGGTAATCTCTCTGGAGATTACTCTGTATCTTGCCATGGTAATCGCTCTGGAGATTACTCTGTGTCTTGCCATGGTAATCTCTCTGGAGATTACACTGTATCTTGCCATGGCAATCTCTCTGGAGATTACACTGTCTCTTGCCATGGTAATCTCTCTGGAGATTACACTGTATCTTGCCATGGCAATCTCTCTGGAGATTACTCTGTATCTTGCCATGGTAATCTCTCTGGAGATTACTCTGTATCTTGCCATGGTAATCTCTCTGGAGATTACTCTGTATCTTGCCATGGTAATCTCTCTGGAGATTACACTGTATCTTGCCATGGCAATCTCTCTGGAGATTACACTGTCTCTTGCCATGGTAATCTCTCTGGAGATTACTCTGTATCTTGCCATGGTAATCTCTCTGGAGATTACACTGTCTCTTGCCATGGTAATCTCTCTGGAGATTACTCTGTATCTTGCCATGGTAATCTCTCTGGAGATTACACTGTATCTTGCCATGGTAATCTCTCTGGAGATTACACTGTATCTTGCCATGGTAATCTCTCTGGAGATCACACTGTCTCTTGCCATGGTAATCTCTCTGGACCATGTTAGTCATCTTTTGTTTGTTAAATTAGTCCCACGGATGAACTCTGACTAATCAACCCAGTGCGTTTAAGGAAGTGTTTGGGCGCTAAGCCTATGTATAAATGTTTATTTAAATGGTGTAGTATGAAAAATGTATGCACTCACTAACTGTAAGTCGCTCTGGATAAGAGCGTCTGCCAAATGACTAAAATGTAAATGCATTTTGTAGTGTATAATGATCATATGCTCATCGGTCTAGAGAGTCATTAGAATCAGGACATTACATCAGGGGGCTACAGTCAGTCAACCAGACAGTGTACTAATCAGAAATTTCGACTTAGGCTACGTCCCAAATAGGCACCATATTCCCTTTATAGTGCACTGCTTTTGACCAGAGACCATAAGGGCTCTGTTAGCAAGTAGTGCACTATGCTGTAGGAAATAGGGGTGCCATTTTGGGACACAGACTTGTTCTGTTGATTGTGAGTTCATTAATTGGTTATTATTACTAAGCTAGTTATTAATCATGACCTATAATTTATAAGTAATACTAAAGATGCTCATTAGTACAAACTGGACACTAACAAGAAGAAACTGCAACTTTAATTAGAATTAGTTGTAGTGGTATTTACATTTTTAAACTAAAATGCTATACTGTAGCCTACCTGACATTGTAAAACAAAGTGGTACCCCTCAGCGGATTTACTATGACACGATCTGATAGAGCACCTCAAGTATCAAATTGTAGATTGAAGACGTTGTTTTCCCCTCAAGGCAAACAAAACAAAAATTGCTTACATACAGTTGATGTCGGGAGGTTTACATACAACTTAGCCAAATACATTTCAACTCAGTTTTTCACAATTCCTGACATTTAATCCTAGTAAAAATTCCCTGTCTTAGGTCAGTTATGATCACCACTTTATTTTAAGAATGTGAAATGTCAGAATAATAGCAGAGAGTGATTTATTTCAGCTTTTATTTCTTTCATCACATTCCCAGTGGGTTAGAAGTTTACATACACTCAATTAGTATTTGGTAGCATTGCCTTTTAATTGTTTAACTTGGGTCAAACGTTTCGGGTAGCCTTCCACAAGCTTCCCACAATAAGTTGAGTGAATTTTGGCCCATTCCTCCTGACAGAACTGGTGTAACTGAGTTAGGTTTGTAGGCCTCCTTTCTCACACGCTTTTTTCAGTTCTGCCCACAAATGTTCTATAGGATTGAGGTCAGGGCTTTGTGACGCACTCCAATACCTTGACTTTGTTGTCCTTAAGCTATTTTGCCACAACTTTGGAAGTATGCTTGGGGTCATTGTCCATTTGGAAGACCCATTTGCGACTCAAGCTTTAAACTTCCTGACTGATGTCTTGAGATGTTAAGCCTCAATATATCCACATAATTTTCCTTCCTCATGATGCCACTCTATTTTGTGAAGTGCAACTACAGTCCCTCCTGCAGCAAAGCACCTTCACAGCATAATGCTGCACACCCCCATGCTTCACGGTTGGGATAGAGATTCTTCGGCTTGCAAAGCCTTCCCCCTTTTCCTCCAAACATAACAAATGGTCATTCATGGCCAAAACAGTTCTATTTTTGTTTCATCAGAGCAGAGGACATTTCAAAAAGTCATCTTTGGCCCATGACAGTTGCAAACCTAGTGCTGCTTTTTTTATGGCAGCTTTGGGAGCAGTGGCTTCTTCCTTGCGGAGCGGCCTTTCAGGTTATGTCGATATAGGGACTCAGCTTAAGCTACTGTGGATATAGATACTTTTGTACCTGTTTTCTCCAGCATCTCTTCACAAGTTGTCCTTTGCTGTTGTTCTGGGATTGATTTGCACTTTTCGCACCAAAGCAACGTCATCTCTAGAGACAGAATGCCTTTGAGCGGTATGTACGGCGAGCGTGGCCCCATGGGTGTTTCTACTGCGTACTATTGTTTGTACAGATGAACGTGGGTACCTTCAGGCGTTTGGAAATTGCTTCCAAGGATGAACAGGATTTTATTTCTGAGGTCTTGGCTGGATTTCTTTTGGATTTTCCCATGATGTCAAGCAAAGAGGCACTGATTTTGAAGGTAGGCCTGAAATACATCCACAGCTACACTTCTCCACTTGACTCAAATGATGTCAATTAGCCTACTCAGAAGTGCTTCTAAAGCCATGACATCACTTTCGGAATTTTCGTTGTTTAAAGGCACATTCAACTTAGTGTATGTAAACTTTCTGACCCACTGGAATTGTGGATCAGTGAATTATGGGTGAAATAATCTGTCTGTAAACAATTGTTGGAAAAATTACGTAGTCATGCACAAAGTAGATGTCCCAACCGACTTGCCAAAACTATAGTTTGTTAACAAGAAATTTGTGGGAGTGGTTGAAAAACAAGTTTTAATGACTCCATCCTAAGTGTGCATGTAAACTTCCGACTTCAACTTGTATTACATTACAGTGTTCCATTGTAACTCTGCATTTTGACACAAACCAAGTTAAATACGTGGCCGCCTCAGCTCATTTTGAAATAACTAAGCCAGAGATAATATGCTGATAAATGCAGACATCGCGTGAATTATGCATGAATAGAACAGTTCATTAATGACTGGGTTATACTCATTTAATGTGCTGTCTGACTAGGGAATTAAAGATGCTAGCATTCATAATGAAAATACCTAAGGCAGTTAACACGATAAACAGCTTCAATCTATCTCATCTGTGCTCAGAGAAAATATATTTAGTTGTTAGAGTTATCCTAGAGGTTTGATTGAGATGCCCACTCAGCCGGGATAATACAATGAATTGCTTGACCTTGACCATGCCTTGAAGATGGTTTGGGTTATGAGGTAAATGTGTTATAAGCCCCGAGTGGCAGTGGTCTAAGGCGCTGCATCGCAGTGCTAACTGTGCCACTAGGAGATCCTAGTCCTGGTTCGAATCCAGGCTCTGTCGCAGCCGCCGCGACCGGGAGACCCATGGGGCGGTGCACAATTGGCCCAGCTGTCCAGGGTAGGGGGAGGAATGGCCGCAGGGATGTAGCTCAGTTGATAGAGCATGGCGTTTGGCACCAGGGTTGTGGGTTCGATTCCCACGGGGGCCAGTATATATATAAAAATATATATATGTATTCACTAACTGTAAGTGGCTCTGGATAAGAGCGTCTGCTAAAATGACTAAATGTTATAAGGGAACAACAGTAAATAAATTTGAGTTTCTTTTTATTGTTCTTCTTCCTCTACGACTAAGTGTGTAGATCTGGTAAGGTAGCTAATATAGGATCACCCACCACTACACTGCTTATACTCTACCCGGACCTTCACACCTTGGGACATCAATGGGGTTAGGTCATGTGGAAGTGGTCTTGTCTGTCTACTCACTTCTGATGGCTTATGTAGGACTTCACCATTCTTCTCATATTCCCAGGTCTCCAAATTTTCTGGAATATTCCTTTGAATCAGGAGGGAATAAACAGGAAATCTGGGAATCCTCCAACCCACTGAAAACCTGGGGATTAGAAAGTTACTGGAATCATATCCTGATGCTGGGTTGGTCTGAACTCTGGGGGAAGGGGGTGAACATGAAAGGTTAGGGCTTGGCAGAAGGGTAGGGAGGAATTAGGGACTCAGTTACCCGGGTCCTGCATTTGAGGCCTGGGTGTCACTGGAGAGTGTGGGAGGTTAGAAAGAGGAGGTGGGAGGAGAGGGAGAGACGGGAAGAAGCTCCTTCATCTTCCATGTTTCCTGTTGCTGGGCTCTCATTATAACACACATCTAATCAGGATGGAATATTACCAGGAGAGTGTGTGTTTCAAGTTGTATTAGTTGTATGCACAGGATACACATGGTAGACACCGTCCAACGAAAATGCTTACCTGCAGGCCTCTTCGACAATGCAACAATAAGAAATAATAAAATATAAGAATAGAAACATAAAGTAAAATGGCTCAGTAGAATAGAATACATTTTAGGCATCAGTATAATACAGGAAGGAACCATTTATAGTCCAATGAGTCATGTTTTGGGAAGGGGGGTTGGGGAATATGTTTTTAAATTGCAACATTAGCATAGTGGGTAGCAGTTGTGATGTGTGTAAATGAATGTGTGTGGGGGGATGAATGTATGTGTGTGTGTGGATGAATGTATGTGTGTGTGTGTGTGTGGTGGATGAACAGTGTGTGTGTATATGTGTGTGTGTGTGTGGGTATAATGGTGTGTGTGTGTGTGATTAAATGTGTGTGTGTGGATGAAATGCATGTGTGTGTGTGTGTGTGTGGATGAATGTGTGTGTGTGTGTGTGTGTGTGTGTGTGTGTGTGTGTGTGTGTGTGTGTGTGTGT
>NW_025538360.1:0-20190 GCF_020615455.1 Coregonus clupeaformis | reverse complement strand
AGGTTGCTGTTGACGGATATCCCACGGTAGTTATTGGGGTCAAATTTGTCTCCACTTGTGGATTGGGGTGATCAGTCCTTGGTTCCAAATATTGGGGAAGACAGAGCTAAGGATGATGCTAAAGAGTTTAAGTATAGCTAATTGAAATTTGTGGTCTGTATATTTTATCATTTCATTGAGGATACCATCAACACCACAGGACTTTTTGGGTTGGAGGGTTTGTATTTTGTCCCAGTTCATTCAATGTAATTGGAGAATCCAGTGGGTTCTGGGTAGTCTTTAATAGTTGATTCTAAGATTTGCATTTGATCATGTATATTTTTTTTGCTGTTTGTTCTCTGTTATAGGTCCAAAAGATTGGAGAAGTGGTTTACCCATACATCTCCGTTGATAGATAGCTCTTCGTAAGTTAAGTTGTTTGTTTAGTGTTTTTTCAATTTTCTTCACAGAAGGGTTGGAGTCTATGGATTCTTCAATTACATTGAGCTGATTTCTGACATGCTGTCTTCTTCTTTTCTCCGTAAAGTGTATTTCTGTATTGTTTTAGTGATTCACCGAGGTGAAGTAGCTCAGGTTTTCTGGGTCTCTATGTTTTTGGTTGTATAGGTTTCTCAATTTCTTTCTTAGGTTTTGATTCTTCATTAGATTTGATAGGGAAGCTGAGAGGTCAAATGTTTAGGTTTTCTACTGCCAAGTTTACACCTTCACTATTACAGTGGAATGCTTTGTCCAGAAAGTTGTCTAGGAATGGATTGAATTAGTTGTTTCCTAATTGTTTTTTGGTTGGTTTTTTAACACTACTTTCCTTCCATCTATAGCATTTATCATTATTCAGTTCCTGTCACGAACGCCGTAATGAGTGGACCAAGGCGCAGCGTGATATGCATATCTTTTAATGAGTACTATTAATAATAACAAAAACAACAAAACGATACGTGAAGTCCTAAGGTTAACAAACAGAAACTTCTCCGGAACAAGAACCCACAAATTGACAAGTGGTAAAACAGGCTGTTTGAGATGGTTCCCAATCAGAGACAACGAGCTACAGCTGTTTCTAATTGGGAACCACTCCTGGCCAACATAGAAATAAACGATCTAGAAAGAAACACATGGCGTCAAATATAGACACTACACACCCTGGCTCAACATTTAAGAGTTCCCAGAGCCAGGGCGTGACAGTACCTCTAAAGGCGCGGACTGCGACCACGCCACAAAAACTCTCAAGAGGCGGATCCGGCTCCGGCGTGACCACCACTTTCTAGCTACCCTCGTAGCGCCCTGGTTCGCTCCGCCCTCGCTGGCTGGAGCTGGACTCGACATCGGTGGAACGGATTGCTTAGGCCCGGCAGGAGAAGGACCGGGTACCTGACCAGGCACCGCAGAGCAGGCACGGCCTGTGCCGGACTGACGCTCGCACCACTGGCTTGGTGCAGGAGCAGGAATGGGCCGACCGGTTTGACGACGCGCACTTCACAGGCTTGGTGCGGGGAGCAGGAACAGGCCGGACTGGCTGACGACGCCGCATCACAGTTTAAAAGCGGGAAGCAGGAAATACAGGTCGGACCGGCGACGACGCCACCACTGGCTTGGTGCGGGGAGCAGGGAACAGGCCGATCAAGTTAGCGACGCGCATCACTGGCTTGGTGCGGGGAGCAGTGGGAACAGGTCGGGCCGGGTTGGCGGACGCACCCTGGCTTGGCGGGAGCAGAAACAGGCCGGGCCGGTTTGGCGACGCGCACCACTGGCTTGGTGCGAGGGGCAGGAACAGGCCGGGTCGTCTGGCGACAAAGGGGGCCACAGGCTTGGTGCGAGGCAGGAACAGGCCGGGCTGTACCTGGAACACGCATCACCAATCTCTAGTGCGGTGGGGTGGAACAGGCCGGGCTGGCGACGCCGCACCACAGGCTTGCGAGGGGCAGAACAGGCCGGCCGCTGGGAACACCCACTACTAATCTCTAGCGCGGGAGCAGGAACGTGGTTGGGCTGGATTAAACACGCATCACTAACTTAGTGCGGGGAGCAGGAACGGGTTGGGCTGGTGCTTCTGGGGAACATCACATCACTAACTTAGTGCGGGAGGTGAACGGGCGTCACATTGGGAACACGCACTACTGAATTTAGTGGGGGGAGCAGAACGGGTTG
Source organism: Coregonus clupeaformis (assembly GCF_020615455.1). Taxonomy (NCBI): domain Eukaryota; kingdom Metazoa; phylum Chordata; class Actinopteri; order Salmoniformes; family Salmonidae; genus Coregonus; species Coregonus clupeaformis. The sequence goes on along the minus strand of NW_025538360.1, from coordinate 18,048 downwards.
GGCCGTACTGGGAACACACCACTGGCCTTGTGAAGCAGGAATGGGTCGGGTCAAGAATTGGGAACACGCACTACCAACTTAGTGCGGATCAGGAACGGCCGACCGACTGGTGACACACACCACTTCCTTGGTGCGGTGAGCTGGACTGGGTTTCCTCATAAACCTCTGTTCTCTGCTGCCTAACCAGTTCCTTTCTCACAGGCTTCTATACCTCTTTTCTCCCCTTATCGCCCAGTAGTTCCTCCTCTGACCAACTAACTCTGCTCCTCATGACCAATACCCCGAACCTGGTGGCCTCTCTCCTATTCTGCAGATTCGCCTCTGTAGCTGCTGCTGCCCCGCTGCCCAAGCTGCGGTGCCCCAAAAAAATGTCTTGCTGTTTTCTTGGTGCGGTCCACGCCGGCACGGTTGGCGCCGGCTGCTCCTTCCTATGGCGCGCCTCCACAGTCTCCTCCCACGGACGGGCGTATCCATTCGCCTGGATTTCTCCCAATAGGATCCCTTCCCGTCCAGGATCTCCTCCCAAGTCCAGGTTGTTCGGCTCCTGGACACTGGTTGGTCCTGTTAGGTGGGTTCTTCTGGTCACGATCACGTAATGAGGACCAAGGCGCAGCGTGATATGCGTACATCTTTTAATGAGTACCTATTAATAATAACAAAAACAACAAAAACGATATGTGAAGTCCTAAGGTTAACAAACACAAACCTCTCCTCGAACAAGAACCCACAAAATGACAAGTGCAAAGCAGTTTGCCTAAGTATGGTTCAATCAGAGACAAAACAGCCACAGTCTCTAATTGGGAACCACCTCTGGGCCCACATAGAAAGAAACGATCTAGAAAGAAACACATAGAAAACAAAACATAGACATTACACACAATTCTGGCTCAACATTTAAGAGTCCCCAGAGCCAGGGCGTGACAGTTCCTTTGGCTTTGATGCTCTAAGATTGAGTATTGCTCTGTTCAAGTAGACTGTGATTTTGCTGTGGCCTGATAGGTGCTGGGGGTGGGCTGACTGTGAACGCTCTGAGAGACTCTGGGTTGAGGTCAGTGATAAAGTAGTTTACAGTACTACTGCCAAGAGATGAGCTATAGGTGTACCTACCATAGTAGTCCCTTTGAAGCCTACCATTGACTATGTAATATACCCAGTGTGCTACAGAGCTGCAGAGTCATGACCGCTTTTGTTGGTTATGTTGTCACCTCCAGGTAGGTGTTTGTCCCCCTGTGTGCTGAGGTGTCAGGTTCTTGTCCAGTTCTGGCATTTAGGCTGCCACAGACTAGTACATTGTCCGGGTCTTAATGATTGATTTCTCCAGGATGGAGTAGAGTCAGAAACTGTCTTCTTTATTAGCACAATACAAGCATGGGGGATTCTAGTGGGGGGATATAGGTAGCACACAGGAGGACATTTATCTCAGTTGGAGATAATTTCACATGGCTGATTGCGGAGGATAGGGCCTGAAAGGCGCAAGGCGCCTATCCCACACCTGCCGCGAAGGGGGAAAAGTGACGCCAGGGAAAACACAGACCAAACCACAACAACCGTCCGCCAAAACAACAAGCATGACAATCAGGCTGGACAAAATTTCATGACCGCCACAGCCCTTGGTGTGTTGTACACGGTCACTCATATCTAGAAGTCTTTGTCTGCATTCCTGATTTCTGTAACTGTTGGTGGTGACACTACAATAATACCTTTACAATAGGTATATATCTAAAAATACATATAGCCTAATGATATATATATCTGTACAGTGGGGAAAAAAGTATTTAGTCAGCCACCACTTGTGGCAAGTTCTCCCACTTAAAAAGATGAGAGGGCCTGTACTTTTCATCATAGGTACACGCCAACTATGACAGACAAAATGAGGGAAAAAATCCAGAAAATCACATTGTAGGATTTTTTAATGAATTTATTTGCAAATTATGGTGGAAAATAAGTATTTGGTCAATAACAAAAGCTTCTCAATACTTTGTTATATACCCTTTGTTGGCAAAGACACAGGTCAAACGTTTTCTGGTAAGTCTTCACAAGGTTTTCACACACTGTGTGCTGGTATTTTGGGCCATTCCTCCATGCAGATCTCCTCTAGAGCAGTGATGTTTTGGGGCGTAAATGTCGCTGGGCAACACGGACTTTCAACTCCCTCCAAAGATTTTCATGGCCCTGAGATTGGAAGACTGGCTAGGCCACTTCAGGACTTGAAATGTCTCCGGAGCCACTCCTTCATTGCTCCGGGCGGTGTGTTTGGGATCATTGTCATGCTGAAAGACCCAGCCACGTTTCATCTTCAATGCCTTGCTGATGGAAGGAGGTTTTCACTCAAAATCTCTACGAACATGGCCCCATTCATTCTTTCCTTTACACGGATCAGTCGCCCTGGTCCCGTTGCAGAAAAAATAGCCCCAAAGTTACATGATGTTTCCACCCCCATGCTTCACAGTAGGTATGGTGTTCTTTGGATGCAACTCAGCATTCTTTGACCTCCAAACACGACGAGTTGAGTTTTTACCAAAAAGTTCTATTTTGGTTTCATCTGACCATATAGACATTCTCCCAACCCTCTTCTGGACCATCCAAATGCACTCTAGCAAACTTCAGACGGGCCTGGACATGTACTGGCTTAAGGCAGGGGGACACAGCCCTGGCACTGCAGGATTTGAGTCCCTGGCGGCGTAGTGTTTACTGACGGTAGGCTTTGTTACATTTTGGTCCCAGCTTTCTGCAGGTCATTCACTAGGCCCCCCGCGTGTGGTTCTGGGATTTTTGCTCACCAAGCTTCTTGTGGATCATTTTGACCCCACGGGGTGAGATCTTGCGTGGAGCCCCAGATCGAGGGAGATTAGTGGTCTTGGTGTGTCTTCTCATTTCCTAATAATTGCTCCTGCAGTTGATTTTAAACCAAGTGCACCTATTGCAGATCTCAGCCTTCCCAGCCTGGTGCAGGTCTACAATTTTGTTTCTGGAGATCCTTTGAGCCAGCTCTTTGGTCTTGCAGCCATAGTGGAGCTTGGAGTGTGACTGTTTGAGGTTGTGGATAGGTGTCTTTTATACTGATAACAAGTTCAAACAGTGCCATTAATACAGGTAACAAGTGTAGAGCACAGAGGAGCCTCTTAAAGAAGAAGTTACAGGTCTGTGAGAGCCAGAAATCTTGCTTGTTTGTAGGTGACCAAATACTTATTTTCCACTATAATTTGCAAATAAATTCATTAAAAATCCTACAATGTGATTTTCTGGATTTTATTTTCTCAATTTGTCTCGTCATAGCTGGACGGTACCCATGATGAAAATTACAGGCCTCTCTCATCTTTTAAGTGGCGGAGAACTTGCTACAATTGGTGGCTGACTAAATACTTTTTTTCCCCACTGTATATATATCACTAAACATACAAAGTATGTGGACACCCCTTCAAAGTAGTAGATTCGGCTATTTCAGCCACACCCATTGCTGACAGGCAGGGGTAGCAACTTTCACTGGGGATGGGGGACAAGACCCCCCACACATTCTGGAATTGCATTTTTGTTATCCCCAGTTTTATCATTGCACTATGATACAAAAATAGGTATCGGGTGGGCTTTAGGACCATGCAGACACCACAGAGCGGACCATCACGGAGAGATGAACAGAGGCAGGTGCTGTGAGTTGCGCTTTTTCTCCAAGTTGTAAAACCAGCAGAGCAGAAACTGGCTACTCTTTATTTGACTGATGCAAAGGTAACTGCTGTTCAGACTTAACAGGAAAAAAAGAATTTATTCCCAGTGCTGAGCTAGTAGTGTAGCTAACTGACTTGTAACGTTAGGGGCTAATGTTTCATACCCTCTCGACTGAAGTTCTGCCTGAAGTGAATGAACGAGCTACAGTAGCTAGCTAGTAGCTACCACAGCCAGTTCAGCCTCTAGTGTCACGATCGTACACATGAGCAGGACCAAGGCAGCAGCGAGATATGCGTACATCTTTTAATGAGTACTTATACACTAATACAAAACAACAAAAACGATAAGTAAGAAGTCCTAAGGCTAACAAAACACAAACCTCTCTCCGGAACAAAGATCCCACAAATGACAAGTGCAAAACAGGCTGCTTAAGTGGCTCCCAAATCAGAGACAATAAGCCACAGCTGCCTCTGATTGGGAACCACCCCGGCCAACATAGAAACACATGAACTAGAACATGAACATAGAACACTAAACATAGAAACTAACACCCTGGCTCAACATATAAGAGTCCCCAGAGCCAGGGCGTGACAGTACTTCCAAAGGCGCGGACCACGACCGCGCCAACTAAACCCAACAGGGGAGGGGCCGGGTGGGCATTCCGCCCCGGGAGGCGTGGGATCCGGCTCCCGGGCGTGACCACCACTCTCTAGCTACCCGCTCCGTAGTGCCCCTGGTTGGTCCCGTTGGCTGGAGCTGGACTGACATCGGTGGAGCGGATTGCTTAGGCCCGGTGTGGGAGCAGCTGACCGCGACCTGACCAGGCACCGTGGAACAGCCAGGCCTGTCCGACTGACAACGCGCCCCCACCGGCTTGCTGCGGGGAGCAGGAACAGGCCGGACCGGTTTCCGACGCGCACCACTGTTTGATGCGGGAGCAGGAACAGGCCGGACCGGGCTGGCGACGCGCCACTTCTGACTTGGTGCGGGGAGCAGAACAAGCCGGGACTGGGCTGATGCGACGCCAGCACCACTGGCTTGGTGCGGGGAGCAGGAACAGGCCGGACCGGTTGGCGACGCCGCACCACTGGCTTGGAGCGGGGAGGCAGGCACAGGCCGAGCTGGCGACGCGCACCACAGGCTTGCGCGAGGGGGCAGGAACAGGCCGGGCCGGGCTGGCGACGGCGCACCACAGGCTTGGTGCGAGGGGCAGGAACAGGCCGTGGCCGGGCGCGACGCGCGCACCACAGGCTTTGGTGCGAGGGGCAGGAACAGGCCGGGCCGGGTTGGCGACGCGCACCACTGGCTTTGGAGCGAGGGGGCAGGAACAGGCCGGGCCGGGACTGGCGACGCGCACCACTGGCTTGGTGCGAGGGGCAGAAGCAGGCCGGGCCGGTTGGCGCACGCCGCACCACTGGCTTGGTAGCGAGGGGCAGGAACAGGCCGGGCCGGTCAGAACCCGCACCACTGGCTTGGAAAAGCGAGGAGCAGGAACGGGCCGGGCCGGACTGGGAACACGCACCACTAACTTAGTGCGGGGAGCAGGAACGGGTTGGGCCGGATGGGAACACGCACCACTAACCTAGGGCGGGAGCAGGAACGGGTTGGCCGATTGGGAACACGCACCACTAACTTAGTGCGGGGGAGTAGGAACGGTCGGGCCGGACTGGGAACACGCACTACCAACTTATTGGGCGGGGAGCAGGAACGGGTCGGGCCGGACTGGGAACACGCACCACCAACTTAGCGCGGGAGCAGGTACGGTCGGGCCGAAAGGGAACACGCATACCAATTAGTGCGGGGAGCAGGAACGGGCCTGACCGCACTGGGAACACACACCACTGTCCCAGTGCGGGAATCAGGAACGGTCGGACCGACTGGTGACACACACCGCTTGACGGTGCGAGGAGCGGGCTCTCTCATAAACCTCCGCCTCCCCTCTGTTGCCTACTCAGTTCCTCTCGCCGTGCCTCTACACTCTCCTTCTCCTCCTGACCAATGGCCCCCGTAACCTGGTGGCCTCCTCTCCTAGTCCACAAACTCGCCAGTAGTGCCTCAGCAGCCCCGTGCTGCCGCCATGCCGTGTGCCCCCCCAAAAATGTAAAGGGCTTCGCCTGTCCGACGACGGCCCGGTTGGCGCCGGCTTCTCTTGCTGGGCATCCTCCCTCATCGCCCTCCGGTAGCGGACGGCCTCCCCTCGGTGATCTTCCCCCACAGAGGAGGACATCCACTAAGCGTTCCTCCGGCGCTTGCTCTGGACACGCTGCTTGGTCTCTATTTGGTGGATCTTCTGTCCCGATCGCGCGAAAACGAACACGCGCAGGCGTGATATGCGCAACATCTTTTTAATGAGTACTTATACACTAATACAAAACAACAAAACGAGATGTTAACAAAACACAAACCTCTCCGAACAAGATCCCACAAATGACAAGTGCAAAACAGGTTGTCTAAGGGTTCCCAATCAGAGACAATAAGCCACAGCTGCCTCTGATTGGGAACCACCCCGCCAACATAGAAACACATGAACTAGAACATGAACATAGAACACTAAACATAGAAACTAACACCCTGGCTCAACATATAAGAGTCCCCAGAGCCAGGCGAGACATATATTTACTGCCTACAATAACTACATACAACAATTGCCTACCATTCAGCTGTTTTCTAACCTCATTGTCTGAACCGCTAACGCTAGGTAGCAAGTGGCTACTGTGCTTGAAATTTAGCTAGCTTGTTGCTACCTGGATAGCTACTAGTAAACAATAGCTGGAACGACCGAGCGTAACAGACGCGAACTGGCTGAGTCAATTCAGTGGCTAGCTTTGCACTTGGCTAGCTAACAGTAGCTGCTAGGGGTAAGCTCACAACCAACATTTGTGTTTTGTTTTTTAACATATTGGTAGCCCTGAATCGCTCAAGGAATTCGGGACATGGGTGACTAGTTAACGTTAGTTTGGCACTCTCTGTGTGTTCGTGCCGTGAAAGGAGGGGTTCTTTCTTTGTCTGAAAGCAATGGCTAGGCTAGTTTGCTAACTATTCTAGCTAACTAACTGGCTGAATAAGCTGACGCGACTCGCCCAAGCTGTCGGGACTAACCCACAACGCGAGACACGGACATAACGATCTGCTTGGCGTTGACTGGTGGTTTGGGCCGGCATGCTAGCTGGCTGTGGCGGTAACGAGGTGCCCGGACGATTTCACTGAATAATACTGCACCTAGTTAGCTAGCTGAATAAACTAGTTAGTCTATTCCTAGAAAACATTGAACCGCTGTAGCTTACAACAATACTATAGTTTCTGAGGTGGAAGTTGGGGAGAGTTATATTTGGGGGGTTGTGGTGAGGGAGGCCCCGCTCTCTCCTTTCCTCAGATGTTTAGTTCATTTCATTCCGATCTCCTCTGCATTATTGTAGCTATCTGCTGCAGCCTGTCAACTATGCCTCTGCCTATCCCTTGTTCTCTCCTCTCCGCACAGGCTACACAAACGCCTCACACCGCGTGGCTGCTGCCTTCTAACCTGGTGGTCCCTGCACGCACCTCCCACGTGGAGTTCCAGGTCTCAGGCAGCCTCTGGAACTGCCGCTCTGCTGCCAACAAGACAGAGTTCATCTCAGCCTATGCTACCCTCCAGTCCCTCGGACTTCTTGGCGCTGACGGAAACATGGATTACCACTGAAAACACTGCTACTCCTGCTGCTCTCTCTCTCGTCTGACCATGTGTTCTCGCATACCCCGAGAGCATCTGGTCAGCGGGGTGGTGGCACAGGAATCATCATCTCTCCCAAATGGACACTCTCAATTTTCCTTGACCCATCTGTCTATCTCCTCATTTGAATTCCATGCTGTCACAGTCACTAGCCCATTTAAGCTTAATATCCTTGTCATCTATCGCCCTCCAGGTTCCCTTGGAGAGTTCATCAATGAGCTTGACGCCTTGATAAGTTCCTTTCCTGAGGGATGGCTCACCCCTCACAGTTCTGGGGGGATTTCAACCTCCCTACGCTTCGCATTTGACTCATTTCTCTTGCCTCCTTCTTTCCACTCCTCTCCTTTTTGACCTCACCTCTCACCGTCCCCCCTACTCGCAAGGCAGGCAATACGCTTGACCTCATCTGTTACTAAGATGCTGTTGTTCTACTAATCTCACTGCACCTCCTCCAAGTCTCCGACCACTACTTTGTATCCTTTTCTCTCTCCCTCTCCTCCAACACTACTCACTCTGCCCCTACACAGATGGTAATGCGCCGCCGCAACCCGCTTTCTTCTCTCCCGCCACTCTCTCCTCTTCCATCCTATCATCTCTCTTCTCTTGCTCAATCCTTTTCCCCTCCAATCTCCTGATTCTGCCTCCTCAACCCTCCTCTCCTCCCTTTCTGCATCCTTTGACTCTCTATGTCCCCTATCCTCCCGGCCGGCCCGGTCCACCCCTCCAGCTCCGTGGCTTGATGACTCATTTGCGAGCTCACAGAACAGAGCTCCGCAGCTGAGAGGAAATGGAAGAAAAACTAGACTCCCTGCAGACCTGGCATCTTTTCACTCCCTCCTCTCTACATTTTCTTCATCTGTTTCGCTGCTAAGGCCACTTTCTACCACTCTAAATTCCAAGCATCTGCCTCTAACCCCAGGAAGCTCTTTTGCCACATTCTCCTCCCCTGCTGAATCCCCCTATCCTCCCTCTCTGTGGATGACTTCGCAACCATTTTGAAAAGAAGGTTGACGACATCCGACCTCGCTTTGTTAAGTCAAATGACACTGCTGGTCCTGCTCACACTGCCCACCCAAGCTTTGACTTCTTTCTCTCTCTCTCTCCAGATAAAATCTGGATTGTGACGGTAGGCCGCTTGACCCTATCCCCTCCTCTCTTCTACAGACCATCTCCGGTGACCTTCTCCCTTACCTCACCTCGCTGATCAACTCATCCTCGACCGCTGGCTATGTCCCTTCCGTCTTCAAGAGAGCGAGAGTTGCACCCCTTCTCAAAAAACCAACACTCGATCCCTCTGATGTCAACAACTACAGACCAGTATCCCTTCTTTCTTTTCTCTCCAAAACTATTGAGCGTGGCCGTCTTTAGCCAACTCTCTTGCTATCTCTCTCAGTAATGACCATCTTGATCCAAACCAGTCAGGCTTCAAGACTGCTCATTGCAACTGAGACTGCTCTTTCTCTGTGTCACGGAGGCTCTCCGCACTGCTAAAGCTAACTCTCTCTCTTTCTCTGCTCTTGTCCTTCTAGACCTGTCTGCTGCCTTTGATACTGTGAACCATCAGATCCTCCTCTCCACCCTCTCCGAGCTGGGCATCTCCAGCGCGGTCACTCTTGGATTGCGCCCCTACCCACCGGTCGCCCCTATCAAGTGGCGTGGGCGAGAAGCTGTCTCCGTACCACGTGCTCTCACCACTGGTGTCCCCTAGGGCTCAGTCTAGCCCTCCTATTCTCGCTATACACCAAGTCACTTGGCTCTGCATATCTCACATGGCCTCTCCTATCATTGCATATGCTGGACGACACACAACTAATCTTCTCCTTTCCCCCTTCTGATAACCAGGTGGCGAATCGCGACCCTGCAATGTCTGGCAGACATATCAGTATGGATGACAGATCGCCACCTCAAGCTGAACCTTGGCAAGACGGAGCTGCTCTTCCTCCCGGGGAAGGACTGGCCTGATCCAGATCTCGCCATCACGGTTGACAACCCTGCTGTGTCCTCCTCCCCAGAGTGCGAAGAGCCTTAGCGTGACCCTGGACAACACCCCCTGTCGCTCTCCGGCTAACATCAAGGCGGTGACCCGATCCTGTAGGTTCATGCTCTACAACATTCGGAGAGTACGACCTGCCTTACACAGAAGCGGCACAGAGTCCTAATCCAGGCACTTGTCATCTCCCGGCCTGGATTACTGGCAACTCGCTGATGGCTGGGCTCCCTGCCTGTGCCATTAAACCCCCTACAACTCATCCAGAATGCCACAGCCCGTCTGGTGTTCAACCTTCCCAAGTTCTCTCACGCCACCCCCCGCTCCTCCGCACACTCCACTGGCTTCCAGCTGAAGCCCGCATCTGCTACAAGACCATGGTGCTTGCCTACGGAGCTGTGAGGGGAACGCACCTCCGCACCTTCAGGCTCTGATCAGTCCCTACACCCAAACGAGGGCATGCAAGGCTCACCCACCTCTCGGCCATTAAGCTGGCTCCCCACCTCTGCGGAAGCATAGTTCCCGCCTACCAGCCCAGGTCAAAACTGTTCGCTGCTCTGGCACCCCAATGGAGGAACAAGCTCCCCACGACGCCCAGGACAGCGGAGTCACTCGCCACCTTCCGGAGACATTTGAAACCCCACCTTAAGGAAACCTGGGATAGGGATAAAGTAAATCCTTCTACCCCCTTACCCCAACCCACCCCCCCCAAATTTAGAAGGTAATAAATAAATAAAATATTGTAAAGTGGTTATCCCATGGCTATAAGAGGTGAATGCACTCTATTTGTAAGTCGCTTCTGGATAAGAGCGTCTGCTAAATGACGTAAATGTAATGTAAAAAAATCTAGCCTCTAGCTATCTCCGTATCTGTCAGGTAGCAGTATCTAACAGCTGTTGTGTGTATGGAAATGTTTTGTAGCCTTTGTTTTGTCTCTGCTTTCAACAAAAAGCACATTAACTTGGCTACTTTTCGCCAGTTGATGTACCATTAGAGCTAGCCAAAAAGTTGGCTAACATTAGCTAGATAGCTCACAAACTTTAGCTAATATTTTTGCATCAATCACACTAGACCTGAATCAAAACGATGAAACCAGCGGCCAAACGACTAAAGACCGATATTCTGACATTTTTTGACAGTGCAGTGCGAAGTGTTACAGTGAGGGAAAAAAAGTATTTGATCCCCTGCTAATTTTGTACTGCTTGCCCACTGACAAAGAAATGATCAGTCTATAATTTTAATGGTAGGTTTATTTGGAAGAGTGAGAGACAGAATAACAACAAATAAATCCAGAAAAACGGCATGTCAAAAAATGTTATAAATTGATTTGCATTTTAATGAAGACCAGCCTACGTGAATTTTGCAGTATACAGTGGGGGGAAAAGTATTTAGTCAGCCACCACCATGGTTCTCCCACCTTAAAAAGATGAGAGAGGCCTGTAATTTTCTATCATAGGTACACGCCAACATGACAAGACAAAATGAGGGAAAAAAATCCAGAAAATCACATTGTAGGATTTTTTATGAATTTATTTGCAAATTATGGTGGAAAATAAGTATTTGGTCACCTACAAACAAGCAAGATTTCTGGCTCTCACAGACCTGTAACTTCTTCTATAAGAGGCTCCTCTGTCCTCCACTTGTTACCTGTATTAACGGTACCTGTTTGAACTTGTTATCAGTATAAAAGACACCTGTCCACAACCTCAAACAGTCACACTCCAAACTCCACTATGGCCAAGACCAAAGAGCTGTCAAAGGACACCAGAAACAAAATTGTAGACCTGCACCAGGCTGGGAAGACTGAATCTGCAATAGGTAAGCAGCTTGGTTTGAAGAAATCAACTGAAGGAGCAATTATTAGGAAATGGAAGACATACAAGCACCACTGATAATCTCCCTCGATCTGGGGCTCCACGCGAAGATCTCACCCCCGGTGGGGTCAAAATGATTACAAGAACGCTGAGCAAAACTCGCAGAAACCACACGGGGGGACCTAGCGAATGACCTGCAGAGAGCTGGGACCAAAGTAACAAAGCCTACCATCAGTAATGCCGCCAGGGACTCAAATCCTGCAGTGCCAGACGTGTCCCTGCTTAAGCCAGTACATGTCCAGGCCCGTCTGAAGTTTGCTAGAGCGCATTTTGGATGATCCAGAAGAGGATTGGGAGAATGTCATATGGTCAGATGAAGCCAAAATATAACTTTTTGGCAAAAACTCAACTCGTCGGGTTTGGAGGACAAAAGAATGCTGAGTTGCATCCAAAGAACACCATACCTACTGTGAAGCATGGGGGGTGGAAATATCATGCTTTGGGGCTGTTTTTCTGCAAAGGGACCAGGACGACTGATCCGTGTAAAGGAAAGAATGAATGGGGCCATGTATCGTGAGATTTTGAGGAAACCTCCTTCCATCAGCAAGGGCATTGAAGATGAAATGTGGCTGGGTCTTTCAGCATGGACAATGATCCCAAACACACCGCCCGGGCAACGAAGGAGTGGCTTCGTAAGAAGCATTTTCAGGTCCTGGAGTGGCCTCAGCCAGTCTCCAGATCTCAACCCTATAGAAAATCTTTGGAGGGAGTTGAAAGTCTGTGTTGTCCAGCGGCAGGCCCCAAAACATCACTGTCTAGAGATCTGGGCATGGCGGAATGGGCCAAAAATACCAGCAACAGAGTGTGAAAAACCTTAGTGAAGACTTACAGAAAACGTTTGACTGGGTGTCATTGCCAACAAAGGGTATATAACAAAGTATTTAGAAACTTTTGTTATTGACCAAATACTTATTTTCCACCATCATTTGCAAATAAATAAATTAAAAATCCTACAATGTGATTTTCTGGATTATTTTTTCTCATTTTGTCTGTCATAGGTTGACGTGTACCTATGATGAAAATTACAGGCCTCTCTCATCTTTTTTAAGTGGGAGAACTTGCACAATTGGTGGCTGGACTAAATACTTTTTCCCCCACTGTAGAACAATCAGTGAACAACAAAGTCTCCATCTTGAGATGATGGGGTAGGCTACAGTAGCTACATGACAAAGCTTAAAGGTACGGTCTGGGATCTGGGAATAATGGTCATGGTTCAATTATTGAAATGTTCGAAGGGGTTGAGGTCGGGGCTCTGGGCAGGCCAGTCAAGTTCTCTCCACACTGATCTCGACAAACCATTTCTGTATGGACGCTTGTGCACAGGGGGCATTGTCATGCTGAAACCGGAAAGGGTCTTCCCTAAACTGTTTCAACAAATTTGGAAGCACAGGATTGTGCGTTAAGATTTCCCATTGAACTGGGGAGCCTGGAACCATGAAACCAGCCCCAGACCATTATTCGACAAGCACAGACAGAAATGTGACAAACTGACTTGATGGGAAAGGTGGTGTCCTATGACGGTGCCACATGGACAGTCACTGAGCTCTTCAGTAAGGCTATTCTACTGCCAATGCGTATCTATGGAGATTACATGGCTGGGTGTAAGTGCTTGATTTTATACACCTGTCAGCAGGGGCGCAACTTTTTGTTTTAGAAATGGGGGGACATAACCTGGGGGTCCTCCCCTCAGAATGTTTTGGGACATCTAAAGGTCATTTCCGCATTACTACACAATCTAATATTAACCTTTTAGGGTCACTTATATTGTAAATAAGAATAGAATATGTTTCTTTCAACACTTCTACATATGAATGTGGATGTTCCCATGACTGAGTGGATAATCCTGAATGATTTGGAATAATGAGGGGGTATGATATTTGTGTTCTATAACTTTCTCAACTATCATTATTCACACCTCATTCAGGATTATCCGTAATCATGGTGGCATCCACATTAATGTAGACGTATTTAGAAACATATTCTATTCTTATTTATAATAACATTGACTCCAAACTGACACAATACATTATTTACCATTCATTTCTGTTGGGCACAAAACAATCTGAAACACACATTAAAACAAACAGCAAATGCATCCAACACATGTGTAGAGTTACAAGCTTAATAGCATTAATAGCAGGACACTGTAAAGTCCATTATTCCACTTAAGAGTTATGAATTAGCTGTTTGAGGAGGTTTGAATCCTAAGCAACCTGCATATTGTTTTGGAAGTAATAGACCACCAAAGCTACTGTAGTAGGTCAAAGCTGTGTGCTGGAAAACCCTGGTAGAGCATGGGTGGGGTAGGTATTGTGGTGCCTATGTGAATTTCCTTCAAACCAATGCCTTCTCACTTAAAACGTAGTGTTTTGCTTTTACTTTCCATGGTTTTTTACACCGAAGGTGATTAGGCAACATTATTATACAACATTATATATAATACAGCATAAGACAGCAATACAAGTAAAGTAAAAAATACACAAGAATGACAATGGCAACTGAAATAATGTGGTTATACGTATTTATTTAATATTAACAGCTGATTTTCCAGAGGGGAACTGAAAAAATCAACAGGTTCCGGCAATCAACTGGTGTAGCGCATTTAGGGAACACAATCTGCCACCCTGCAGTTAAGCAGTGTGTCCATGGGATGTACCTTAGGGGTGGAGGGCATCTGGACGGATGAGGGCAATGACGTATTCCTTGACAGTTGAGAGCTGGTCTCTCCCAGTCTCCACCGCCTTCTCTCCTCCGTAGTAGCAAGACGGAGAATGGTGCAATTGCAGCAACACAATTCTGGGCTTTCCTGTATGTGGGCATTCCTGCACTTTCATACTTCTATTGGTCCATTTTTAAGGTAGGACTCCGGCACACAGGTGGGATCTCTCCAGTAACAGTGGTGGCAGTAATGCACCATAACATTGGATGCCAAACCGCCGATAAACCCCACAGAAGAAGAGGAGGGGGCGACACCGCCGCAGCTAGCTAGGGCTAGCTAGGGACAAAGACAGTGTCCTTTGCCTCGCCTGTTGGGCACTGTTTTCCCACAATTCTTTTAACGATGGCGAGGACAGTTGTTCAGCAGGCGTTAGCGAAGGCCACTGGTGCTAGCCAGTTAGCTGGATAACTAGGACTACGGCACAAGCAGGCTGGAAGCAAGAATAGCTAATCGATAGGAACATGCAGGAATGCCAGAATTGCGGGCCTCAATCACTCAAGCAATTTGTTCTTTTAATATGTTTAATTTCATAAAAAAATTGGATGTCAAAAGCTTACTTATTTGTTAAGAATGAGGAGATAACCGAGTTTGACGCACAGATGGGAGAAATAGATACGGTTTTGAGGCTCAGTATTGGGACATTAACTACTAAATGTGCTTATGACATAACTGCATGTATATTGTGTTGTGAGTATTGGTACGTGATATGTCCCTTGAACCCGCCTTTTGCATTTATTTTTTTGTATTCATTTTTCTATGGTGAATTGCATTAGTGGAAAAATCAACAAAATCTAAAGGACAAAAACCAAATTATTGGTTGTCAAAATTAGCTCAACCGCGCCAGTTGAGCAGCCTGTTAAAGTGGGTTAAGAGCCACCTCCACACTTGAGGCTAGGCACACACCGTGTGTGTGTTTGTCGAGACTGGGAGGGGGGGTGTCAAAACTATACACGAAAGAGAAAGAGGCAAACCCCAGGACCTTCAGATCCCATGCAGCAGTCTGGTAATGACAGGAAGCTTTTGTTGTTGTTCATTCCCTCAGTACTGATTGAACATTTATTTATCTTGCTTGGTTAAAAAAATAGTCTAAAGACTAGTTGGTGTTGAAATAGTCACATAGCCAACCAAGTTAGCAAGCATGGAATTTTCTTTTGACTGGCAAAATGTCGCTATAAGCAAGCAATGATGTTGGTGTTACTCATCTGGCTGCACCCAGCACTCCCTGGCTAATCGCTTTTACTTGGATGGAGTCTTCAGTTTTCGGAAATATATTGAAAAGTAATTTTACACTGTGTTAATCAGTCAGCACAAAATGTGGATTCTAATGACAAGGAAGAAAATTGCATTGACAGAGGAGGAAGCGTACTCAAATCAATGCATAAGGTAAGCGCTCTAATGTTAGAGAGCATTAGCTATACTGAACAAAAATATAAACGCAACATGCAAACAATTTCAAAGATTTTACTGAGTTACAGTTCATATAAGGAAATTCAGTCAATTGGAAATAACTTCATTAGGCCCTAATCTATGGATTTCACATGACTGGGCAGGGGTGCAGCGAGGCACACCCACCGGGAGCCAGCCCTGCTAATCAGAATTATTTTTTTTTCACAAAAGGGCTTTAATACAGACATAAATACTCCCCCACCTCCCTCAGACGAATCCCGCAGGTAGAAGGAGCCGGATGTGGAGGAGGTCCTGGGCTGGCGTGGAAGTTAAGCACGTGGTCTGTGGTCGTGACGCCCGGTGCGACGTACTGCCAAATTTTCTAAAATGACATTGGAGGCAGCTTATAGTAGAGAAATTAACATTGAATTCCTCTGGCAACAGCTCTGGTGGACATTCCTGCAGTCAGCATGCCAATTGCACGCCCCCTCAAATCTTGAGACATCTGTGCAGGCACTGTGTTGTGGGAAAACACTTCACATTTAGTAAGTGGCCTTTATTGTCCCCAGCACAAGGTGCACCTGTGTAATGAACATGCTGTTTAATCAGCTTTTTGATATGCCACACCTGGTCAGGGTGGATGGATTGTCTTGGCAAAGGAGAAAATGCTCACTAACAGGGATGTAAACAAATTTGTGCACAACATTTGAGAGAAATAAGCTTTTTGTGCGTATGGACAATTACTGGGATTTTTTTATTTCAGTTTATGAAACATGGGACCAACACTTTACCTGATGCGTTTATATTTTTGTTCAGCTTACATTGCTAAGCAATCCAGAGTAATAGTTCATGTTAGAAGAACAATGCCCATTACACACTAGCAGTGTGGCAGTTTAATAGTTTGGTGTTGACTATGAACTACTTAGCTAGCTGGTGTCAAGGCCACCAAGCCATTTACTCAGATGATTTCAGCCATGGAAAAAACCTTCCATAGCAAAATATAGCTAGCTTCCTTTGCTTGTAGATTTCCTCTCGGACGCACTGGCGGTGAGCTGGGGCTACTAGCGCTGTTGCTGCGCATCTCAGGTTATTTGGTCTGGTTTTAGAACTCTGAGATTCAGCTGAAAAGATGCTAGCAAAAAGTGGTAAGTCTAATGATCACTTTATGGATGCTGTAGTGTTGTTCCTATCCGACGCCTAGATATTGAGCTAGGTCGGGGCAAGAAATTGTCATTTTTTTTTCATAATGCTAACGTAACCCTGTTAAAAATCCTGTTAAAAAATCTGGAATGTGGTTCTTGGTAACGCCGGACGGCTCATGACGTAGAGGCGGGGGTGTGTTGTGTACCTCCAGTCTAGTTGATTTGCAAATGTTTATCAACATTGGTGCCATATTGGCTATATGATGGTAGGGAGATTTTAATTTTAACATTGAGTTTCAACCAATACATATACTACGATAGCCCCCACAGTAATACGGCACATTACGAACAGTAGCTAGACTAGGACTGGTAGCCAGAGGAGGAAGGGGGCAGAGGCTGATCAGAAAGTGACAGAGACAGGGACATCATCAAACAGAGAGATGTAATATGTCCCTGTCTCTGTCACTCTGATCAGCTCTGCCCTCCTTCCTCCTGGACTAGGAAAGACAAGGTCCAAGGAGCAGGATCAGAGCAGTATGTATAACTGGACTGGTAATGTACTGTATTACTGTGAATACAGGTAAGTTAAACACACCTGAAAACAACCTGTTCAAGCTCCTCCATGGCACCACTTCATAAACACACACCTCAGTTACAGCTGACAGAAGAGCACTTATACATTTCACAGATATCACTGGACTTGTCACGCACAGCCCACTGTATGTCAGCTAATGAATTGGAGCAAGGAAAAAAAAATATCTGACTGATAGTCTTTCAAATTAACAAGACTATTATATTAAACAGTGCTAAGCAGCATACTTTACACAAACATTTAGTTCAGTGTAAAACAACATTGCTCTCTTTGAAAAATGTAACAGTAAATTCAGTGGCTATAGCATGATTTTATTTGGCACCTCTCATATAGATGTGTGTGTCTGGGAAGTATTACATCATGTAGCTATGCTGCTCAGGCTAACTGAATCTAGTAATGTTTATTTTCTTTTTCTTTTTTGCAGACGCTCTTATCCAGAGCAACTTACAGTTTAGTGAGTGCATACATTATTTGTATTTTTTTTAAAATTCATACTGGCCCCCGTGGGAATCGAACCCACAACCCGGAAGCGTTCAAATGTTGCATCCCTGCCGGCCATTCCCCCCCACTACCCTGGGCCAACTGTGCGCTCGCCCCATGTGGGTCTCCCGAGTTGCGGCCGAAGCTACGACAGAAGCCTGGATATCGGAACCAGGATCTCTAGTGGCACAGCGTGAGCACTGGCGATGCAGTGCCTTAGACCACTGCAGCACACTCAGGAGATAAATGAATGGTCCATCCTTCTCATCCTGCAGTGAGTGATAGGAAAGAGGAGAGTTTATGAACCGAAACAACAATAGAGTGGTGAATGGAGCAAAATCCTTTTGCCTCCCTTCTCTCTCTCTCAATTACATAAATGCAACCCCTCAAAATAATGTTGACCTTGACAGGGGAAGGAATCAAAGCCCTGAGTCAAGTACTGCTATGGCAGGGTTAATTTAGCTCATGAGGAAAAAATGGGTTAGAGGATCCTTCA